>NW_025765216.1:0-227424 GCF_003918875.1 Haliotis rubra | reverse complement strand
ACTTTAGATTTAGGCTGGTTGTAACGAGGAGAATTACAAGCTTGTGGTTTCAAATAAGTATGGTCAAACGTTTGTTCAGCACAATGGGGAAAACTTCCTGCGTGGTCTTGACTGTAATTGCTATCTGCTCGTTGGGTTACCTGACTGGTACCTAGCCCCATACTCGTTGAAAAATGTCCTGTCTTGTGACAAAAATGGCACTGAATATTTCGTGCGGGACAGAAATCAGAATGAGAAAAATCATACTCACCACCGCATCTGTAACACTGCCTTCCACGGGCCATGTTGTGTCCTTGATTGGGGTCTGTCCATTGATGAGTGGGCTGCCACGGTCGATCTGTATACCTGGATTGTCTGGGGAACTGGGGACCTTGATTCTGTCGGGACTCATAAGTATTGATCGTTGACGATACAGGAGCGAGTTTTGCCGAAAGTTCAGCAATCTGTAATCTCAGCGTATCTATTGCAAGCATAACGTCCGTACTGTCTTCACACTGTGGGATGACCGATCTAGCCAGTCGCGCAAATGAAACTGCCTCGTTAAGCACAGTTGGTTGTTTCATTAACACATGTCGCCTATTATTGTCATCCAGTCCCCAAACGAAGGCGTCCATTAAGTCTGCATCTGGTTTTTCCTAACATGCTAGCCGTCTTGGTCAAGTCCGCCAAATAAGCATCTATAGTTTCCGTAGGGAATAACTTTTCGATCCACAAAAGTTTCTAAAGGGGCCCAACGTTCAGTGGGATGGACATACTTGTCCTTGAACAATTTCTCAATTTCATCAAAACGGAGACTTTCTTCCTGTGCCGATTCTATCAGATCTCTGAACCATAGTTACACCGCGTCCTTCAAAAATAGTGGGGAAAACTTCAATTTTCTGTGCATCCGTCCACTTTTAAAGTTACCAAAATGAATGAAACGGTCAAACCACTCGGCAGCATGAGACGTGTCTCTACCTGTGAAATGTTCTGGCATTAAAGTGGAGTCACCCATATTGAAGCCAGGGGCAGAATAAGAACTATTTGCCGATGATAACAAATCTAAAGAGGACAGATCAGGAGACCGGCCTGGTGGTGCTGAAGTTCATTACTGAAAAGTGACAAGTCTTAAATCCTCCCGAGAAAGAGATAGAGAGAGGTCTCGAGGAGCAGATAGAGGGTTGAAACGGTGGTTGTATTATGGCAAGTCGGACTGGATTAGTAAAAATGTTAGAAGTGATGGGACGAGATTGGACCGGACTGTCATAGGACGTAGATGAATCTAAATCATTTCCACGAGGCATTACAAAAATTCCAAATATCCTGAGGGAAAACTGCAGATAACATATCCCAGCCGCGAAAAAGGAACCTACAAATCAAACGTCAACGCAAAGGAATAAAGGGTAGGAACGACCATCAGAAAAACAGCGAAAGGGGATCGTCTTAAACATTTTGTTCAAGAACAACCCGCAGACCTCCACCATGTCGTAACTGGCGTTTGGGTGTTAGTGAAACCTTACCCCAGTTACCTATTGATTATGGTCGTTCCACATTGTCAGGGGAGATGTAAGCTCCAGCTCTGCACTCGCTTGGTCCAGGGTGGGGAATGCTCAGCCAAGGAGTGAGAGGGTCGGGCGACCGTGACTCTAACCCAACTACATCACATTCATGTACTGGCTTACATACATTCAAGGATAACACCAAGTTCTATACTCACATAGGTTTACTGTCTCTCAGTCCATATCTCTCAAAGTACAACTCCAACACAAGACAGAGCAGGCTCGTATCCTACGGGGAACTTAGTAACGTGGATTAGCTTCTGAAATTTTGAGCTAGTACTCTCCGCACTCTCTCTGCTCTTAGCGCCCAAACATGTCTTTTAAATGAGACGAGTCTGACCTTATCTTAATCACATATTTCCACATATTGTTTTTGATTCGTTAATAACTGTATCTGTCCTTTCACTCATGTGTATTATAATTAGAGGGTCTCGGACAGCACCGTTCAGTGACTTCCCTTTCACTGATTTGCTACTTCTCGTCTCCGCCTTTTTAACTCATGTATTTCATAACCTTCCTCTAACGACCTTGTCGTGTCCTTGCCTCACGAAAGTTTTAGCCAGTTCATATCTCAATGTTTATCTTTCTCTTATTCACGACTTTCTGTCTCTATTATGTGTTTAACCGTTCTTAGTCATGAGCCAAAGGTTATCAGTTCTGGAGTCATATTGGTAATCGAAATACGGAATCTGCTGTAATTCTCATACTGCTTTACGGATTCATTTTCACCTTATAACAATACTTTAACACTATTAATTGTATAAAGGAAACTAAAATCCATGGCTGTGCAGCCTAATTTTAAGATTGTTGTTATCAGAACCATAACATATATGTTTAGGGACTTATAATGTAGAAAATAGGATAGACATGCACAATTAGTGTCACTCACTGTCAAACACTTAAGTTCCCAATATATCGTAATACGTATCACCATACACGGGCACCTGAATCACAATATATTGCAATACGTATCGCAATACGGGTACACCTGAATCGCAATATATTGCAATACAATTGTTGCCAATACACAGCCCTACTGATATTATGATTTACATATTTAGGCACACGTTGTACTGGTGACAATTCTTTTTATAAAGACATCTTGTATTTCTACTGAACATTTTTGTTTTATTACACGTCTCAGCCACCCGTTATGTGAAGGTAGGGGTTGTCTATCTTAAAGGTTAGTAATATGGTCAGTCGTAGCGTTACAAACGCTTTGTGAAACGGGACATACATGGTGTTAATCAACGGGGGCAGGTACATGTATGGGTTAACATAGTGTTGACTCTGTCTCTAGTGCCCGGACTAAAACGTGTTATATGGGGTGTCCCTTTAGTCAGGAGACTTCTGACGTTATACGCCGCTGTTCAGCTAGCAGTGAATGGGTAACCGGTAGGAAAACATGATACGGCTTTATCCGCGTGGAGCTTGACTTGCCCTATGGTGCCAACAGGGCTATGTGCTTTTTAGGGTGATATTCAGCATAGAAAGGTCCAATGTATAAATGAATGTACGAGGCAAGATAACAGTGAGTGGGTTACACTATTTCCAAAAATCAGGATGCGATTGAAGATATGTTGAAGAAAGCCTGAACTGATACAGAACTTAGAAGCAAGGGTGGCGGTCTATGAATATAGGCTGGCGAGTGTGTATCTAGCGAGAAGAGGGGTGTTTGTTGTTTGTAGGTAGTTTTGTACGTAGTTAGGGAGGTGTGTGCGTGTGCGTGTGCGTGTGTGTGCGTGCGTGCGTGCGTGTGTGTGTGTGTTTGTGTTGTATTGTGAGCGATGTGTGTATGTAGGAAAAAAAGTGTGTGTTTGTAGTGTCGGGGATGTTTATATGTACGGAGGAGAGGGCGAGAGAGAAAGAAAGAGAGAGAGAGAGGGAGAGAGAGAGAGACAGAGAATGTTTGTAGTGTGAGCGATATATGTATGAACGGAGAAGTGTGTGTTTGTGTGTGTGAGAGAGAGAGAGAGTCTTTGCAGTGTGACGGATATGTGTATGTGGAGAGAACAGTGTGTGGTTTTACGGTGTGTGTGTTTGTGTGTGTGTAGGGGTAAGAGTGTGTGTTTGTAGTGTAAGGGATACTTGTATGTAGGGAGGAGAGTGAATGTATGTAGTGTGACGGATGTGTGTTTGTAGGGAGAAGAGTGTGTGTTTGTAGTGTAAGGGATGCCTGTATGTAGGGAGGAGAGTGAATGTATGTAGTGTGACGGATGTGTGTTTGTAGTGTAAGGGATACTTGTATGTAGGGAGGAGAGTGAATGTATGTAGTGTGACGGATGTGTGTTTGTAGTGTCAGGGATATCTGTATGTAGGGAGGAGAGTGAATGTATGTGGTGTGACGGATGTGTGTTTGTAGGGAGAAGTGTGTGTGTTTGTAGTGTAAGGGATACCTGTATGTAGGGAGGAGAGTGAATGTATGTAGTGTGACGGATGTGTGTTTGTAGTGTAAGGAAAACCTGTATGTAGAGAGGAGAGTGAATGTATGTAGTGTGACGGATGTGTGTTTGTAGTGTAAGGGATACCTGTATGTAGGGAGGAGAGTGAATGTATGTAGTGTGACGGATGTGTGTATGTAGGGGGAAGAGTGTGTGTTTGTAGTGTAAGGGATACCTGTATGTAGAGAGGAGAGTGAATGTATGTAGTGTGACGGATGTGTGTTTGTAGTGTAAGGGATACCTGTATGTAGGGAGGAGAGTGAATGTATGTAGTGTGACGGATGTGTGTTTGTAGGGAGAAAAGTGTGTGTTTGTGAGTGTAAGGATATCTGTATGTAGGGAGGAGAGTGAATGTATGTAGTGTGACGGATGTGTGTTTGTTGTGTAAGGGATACCTGTATGTAGGGAGGAGAGTGAATGTATGTAGTGTGACTGATGTGTGTTTGTAGTGTAAGGGATACCTGTATGTAGGGAGTAGAGTGAATGTATGTAGTGTGACGGATGTGTGTATGTAGGGAGAAGAGCGTGTGTTTGTAGTGTGAGGGATACCTGTATGTAGGAGGAGAGTGAATGTATGTAGTGTGACGGATGTGTGTTTGTAGTGTAAGGAATACCTGTATGTAGAGAGGAGAGTGAATGTATGTAGTGTGACGGATGTGTGTTTGTAGTGTAAGGGATACCTGTATGTAGAGAGTGAATGTATGTAGTGTGACAGGATGTGTGTTTGTAGTGTAAGGGATGTATGTAGGGAGGAGAGTGAATGTATGTAGTGTGACGGATGTGTGTATGTAGGGGGAAGAGTGTGTGTTTGTAGTGTAAGGGATACCTGTATGTAGAGAGGAGAGTGAATGTATGTAGTGTGACGGATGTGTGTTTGTAGTGTAAGGGATACCTGTATGTAGGGAGGAGAGTGAATGTATGTAGTGTGACGGATGTGTGTTTGTAGGGAGAAGAGTGTGTGTTTGTAGTGTAAGGGATATCTGTATGTAGGGAGGAGAGTGAATGTATGTAGTGTGACGGATGTGTGTTTGTTGTGTAAGGGATACCTGTATGTAGGGAGGAGAGTGAATGTATGTAGTGTGACTGATGTGTGTTTGTAGTGTAAGGGATACCTGTATGTAGGGAGGAGAGTGAATGTATGTAGTGTGACGGATGTGTGTATGTAGGGAGAAGAGCGTGTGTTAGTACGTAGTGAGAGTGATGTATGTAGGGAAAAGAGTGTGTGATTCTTGTGTGATGGATGTGTGTTTCTAGGAAGAAGAATGAGTGTTTGTAGTTTGACGGATGTGTGTATGTATAGTTAAGAGAGTGTTTGTTGAGTGAATGGTGAGTACATACTTTCGGCTTCCCATGCAGTGATGGAGAACAGGTTTGCAATTCCTTGCTAAATATATACCACGGTCTCAATGCGTCAACCCATGCGATCAGCCCTGAGAACAGACCTAGTGCTAAACTAAAGATTCTTTCACGTGGCTTCTGGGGCTACCTGGGGATGTAACCCATTCTCATTTTTATGACAATTCAGCAGTGAGCGAAACAAGACCCGTCCGACCGCCCGAGACGGTCTAGATTTCTGACTGGCGGTCTAAATTTACAGCTAGCCAGCCCGATGGTCTGGTAAAAAGTTTAGATGTTCCATACATCTGAGTAAATTCACCATATTTGTTCTGGTTAAATCCATTTTGGGCTGGTAAAACATTTTGAAATTACCGGCCCTGATGTCTGCTGGACCGTTGGTTTATTTCATACGCTGAATTCAGCCAGTATGTTCGTTGCCTCGAGGAATGAGTCATGAGGGAGCGTTCACAATTTATGCAGCCTCCTCCCCGCACCCACCCTAGCCATAAAATATGAACTGTCCCTAATATATCATTAAACAAACAGTGAATAGACAATGAATGTGACAAGTCGGATACATGTACGTGTACAGAGTAAGAGTGAGAGTGAGGTCTCATGATTTGAGGGCTTGTATGAATATTGATGTATATGGATTAGAGGGTATAGTGTATGTATATGATTAGAGGTATAGAGAGAGAGAGAGAGAGAGAGAGGGAGAGAGAGAGTGAGAGAGAGAGAGAGAGTGAGAGAGAGAGAGATAGATAGAGTGAGAGTGAGAGAGAGAGAGAGTGAGAGAGAGAGAGTGTGAGAGAGAGAGAGAGTGAGTGGGCGAGAGAGAGACAGGGAGAGAGAGAGAGAGAGAGAGAGAGAGAGAGAGAGAGAGAGAGAGAGAGAGAGAGAGAGAGAGAGAGAGAGAGAGAGAGAGAGAGAGAGAGAGAGAGAGAGAGAGAGAGAGAGAGAGAGAGAGAGAGAGGCAAAGCGCTCTCTTTATGTCGCAAGTTTACACTTCAGGTCAGTTCAAATAAATATCTATTCCGCCATCATAAGCATAATCATCATCGTAACAAGACTAAGAAAGAAAATCAGATGCCTGAATGCTGCTCTGTTTTGAATTCTCGGTAAATGCTGCCTCACATTGGATTGAGTTGGTTTCAGGTGTTATCCTGACATTTGGAGTCTGGGAGATAGTTGGAGCACTGCAGCTGGCTGTGCCCTTGCTCTATAATTAGCTTTTTTATCTTGGACTTTTGTAATTCCCGAGAATTGTCGGGTGTGGGGAAAACCACCCGGGAGCTGGAGACTGGGTTTTCCAAGAAATCACAGCATGGTTGTATATAAACCCAACGTTATATCACGTCGCAGTTCTCGTCTAGCTCCCATCACGAAAGGCGGTAAGTACGCTCATTTTTTACTTAGATAGGTCAAATATGTGTGTTGGGAGACAATGTTGCAGCAATAGGTATAGGTGAATCACCCTTACAATGTACCTACTTAAATATACTCTGCTAGAGTTTATTTAAATAACTACCGTAGTGAGGGTGATAAAACGGCTTACACCACGAGGGCAAACCTATTTAATACGCGTGTAATGTATTGAGCATGATTAAGATTATCAAAATAAGTACAATTTTATTATTTTTAAATAGAAATAATTGCCCTAGGGCACTTCCCTAGTGGTTTGAGTTTAGGATATTCTGTTTCAGTTGACAATTGGTGTTTTGATGTAAAATGGAGCGCCACGCTGTGAGAATTAAACATCAACGAGTGTGTGGGTGTTTATAGTCTGACTTCATGCTTGTTTCATAGTGCAGTTAGGAGATAAACCTACTGTGTGGGAAAATCAGAGGTATATAACGAAATTATAAACATCAACGAGTGTGTGGGTGTTTATAGTCTGACTTCATGCTTGTTTCATAGTGCAGTTAGGAGATAAACCTACTGTGTGGGAAAATCATCAATGAGTGTGGGAAAACATCAACGAGTGTGGGTGTTTATAGTCTGATATGCTTGTTTCATAGTTTAGGAGATAAAACCTACTGTGTGGAAAATTGGGGTATATAACGAAATTATAAATCAACGAGTGTGTGGGTGTTTATAGTCTGACTTCATGCTTGCTTGTTCTATAGCAGTTAGGGAGATAAAACCTACTGTGTGGGAAAATCACTCAACGAGTGTGGGAAAAAACATCAACGAGTGTGTGGGTGTTTATAGTCTGACTTTCATGCTTGTTTCTTATAGTAGCGAGAGATAGTCCTGTTTGTGGAATCAGAGGTATATAACGAAAATAGTTTAATTTCTTCTAAACCGAACGCTACGCGTTCATTTTAAATGAACAATTTAGAGCTATTATATTAATTTCGTTATATACCTGATTTTCCCACACAGTAGGTTTATCTCCATTCTACCTACAATTTTATGAACAATTTCAGGTGGAGCTCTTTCTTTGGTTACGAGTCAATACGTGAAGCGGCCTCGCATTCAATCTCAAGTGGTATCGCCCGAAACGGGGTGTTTGGTGGCAAACCGTCAATGACTAACAAACTCCAGATTCAGTAATAACAATTCACGTTTTTTTTCAATGCATCAATCACCAATCATTAACTGATAAGTTGGAAAACATATATCAAATAAGTTTAAAAAGCTTGGTTCACATTTGAAAATTCCACCGTAGACCCTTTCCCCACCAGAATAGTGGCAGCAACCTCATGGCCTTGACCTTTTTCTCGAAGTCATTGTTTACATTTGGAAAGATGCGACAGGAGAGCCACTGACAGTTTGCGCAAGGTTAACCTGATTGTATGACTGAGATAGTCTTTGATATCTAATTACTGGTACTGGTACAAAATTTAAGAGTAGGGGCGCTTTTGCTGTAACGAGAAGTCCGTGTTGTACCGAATTTAGATACTGTTGAATTTTGCGCCCTGTCAACTTGACGATTTCACGCACCTCTACGTCTGCGTGCGACAGCTGTGGTGACTCTTACACACTCATGTGTGTACTTTGTGCTCAAATTCGATTCTACGGATATTATTTTCTACAGTTTGGAAAGTGTTTTGTGACCTAGTGGCTTCAAAGTGTAGTGAATTCAAAATTGAATCGGATTCGCTGGCATGTTCTACGAGTCTGTTGACAAAGAGCCAGATTTGTGGTGATTTCCGAAAGGATGGATCAGGACATGAGGGTGTACCTCTGGCATAAACACGTAGAGTAATTAATTATACTTTAATAGACTACTTTAGATTAAGCAATGAAATGGATAAGAGGATCATGACTAAGCTAAATAACTTTTTCAACGATATTATATACTTTTAGAAAAAAATATGTTGGGCTAAACAGAACGGTTTGCAGATTCTGTTATTGTGTTTTACTACCTCTAAATTTGAAACAGTACAAATTTCAAAATATCATTTTGTTTGAATTGATAACCCAACTGTTTATTTATGTGGACGGAAGGCATTAAAATTTCTTCGGCGTTCGATGTTAATGCATCCTCCGTTACCGGATCAAAGATCAGTGGCGATATCGTTGACGAAAGCTGATAATAAATTTAACACGGAAATTATGCAGCAGTCTATTGCTGGATCTATTCTGACATAACATAGAATCAACGTAAACATACATGTATTTGTTTTTGCTGAATTTTTATTCGGAAAGCAGACGATGTTTTGATCTTGTTCGACTGAATATTTGTTTCCATGCTTTCGAAGTACTTTTGTATGTATAAACACCTATTGCTGTGATTTACGCAAGTAGTGAGTCGAGCCCGTCATCGCTAAATCCATCTTTAAAGACAAATGTGTAATTTCCGACAGTAAAATCGCCGCAATTTATCGATGCATCGGTAGGTTGTTTGGTGTCCGCCATGTTAGTGGGCAGACAAAAATAGTGCATTACCGTAAACCATGTATGATTGCGCACGGAAAACAGAGACCTGTATAACGTGATTATATACCTCTGAATGACTTTAATTAACCAATCACAATCCAGTGTTTACTGAAGTCATGGTAGAATGATAAACATTCCATCGGGTTTATACTGATAAACAATTCAGACACAGTTTACTACCTCCGAGCATTTATCGCTATCTCACTTGTATACTGTGGATGCTTGAATGTGAAATGAGGTCGTTTAGAGGTTCATGCGTGTATAATGTGTAGGGAAATGTATGTTGGGTGGGTGTGTGCTTGTTCGGGACATGGTGTGTGGAGGTAGAAGGGTTGTATTTGGGGGAGGGTGTGTGCATGTAGGGGTGAGGGTGTGTTGGGGTGTTTGTACGGATGGGTGTGTGTGGAAGGTATGGGTGTAGTGTGTGTGTACGCGCGCGTGCGTGTGTGAGTAGTACATGGGTGTGTATGTGGCAAAGGTGGTAGAGTATGTATGGGGGAGGTTATCTGTGTGTATGTGTGGGGTGTGTATGGGTGGGAGGGTATGTGTGTACGGGTGGGAGGGTATGGGTGGGGTGGGTATGTGTGTATGGTTGGGAGGGTATGTGTGAATGGATGGGGTGGGTATGTGTGTATGGGTGGGAGGGTATATGTGTATGGGTGGGGTGGCGATGTGTATAAGGTTGGGAGGGTATGGGTGGGAGTGGGTATGTGTGTATATGGTTGGGAGGGTATGTGTGTATCAGTTGGCTGGGTATGTGTGTATGGGTGGAGTGGGTATATGTGTATGTGTAGGGTGGGCATGTTTGTATGGCTGGGAGGGTATATGTGTATGGGTGGGGTGGGTATGTGTGTATGGGTGAGAGGGCATGTGTATATGGGATGGGTGGGTATGTGTGTATGGTTGGGAGGGTATGTGCTTATGGGTGGGCTGGGTATGTGTGTATGGGTGGAGTGGGTATATGTGTATGTGTAGGGTGGCCATGTTTGTATGGCTTGGAGGGTATATGTGTATGGGTGGTGTGGGTATGTGTGTATGGGTGGGAGGGCATGTGTGTATGGGTGGGGTGGGAATGTGTGTATGAGTGGGGTGGGTATTTGTGTATGGATGGAGTGGGTATGTGTGTGTATGGGTGGGCTGGGTATGTGTGAATGGGTTGGGTCAGTAATGTGTGTAGGTTGGGAGGAGGTATGTGTGTATGGTTGGGGAGGTATATGTGTGTATGGAGTGGGCTGGGTATGTGTGTATGGGTGGGAAAGTATGTGTGTATGGTTGGGAGAGGTATGTGTATATGAGTTGGGAAAGGTGTGCGTGTATATAGTTAGGAGGGTATGTGTGTATGGGTGGGATGGGTATGTGTGTATAGTTAGGAGGGTTTGTGTGTATAGGTGGGGTTGGTATGTGTGTATGGAGTGGAATGGGTATGTGCGTATGGATAGGAGGGTAATATGTGTGTATGGTTGGGAGGGTATGTGTGTGTGAGTGGTTGGGAAAGGTATGTGTGTATGGGTGTGGGAGGAGTATGTGTATGGGTATGGGTAGAGTAGGTTTGTGTGTGTATGGAGTGGGAGGGTATCGGTGGGGTGGGTATGTGTGTGTATGGGTGGGAGGTATATGTGTGTATGGTTGTGAGGAGTAGTATATGTGTATGGTTGGGAGGAGTATATGTGTATATAGTTGTGAGGGTATATGTGTATGATTGGGAGGGTATATGTGTATGGGTGGAGTGGGTATGTATGTATGGGTGGGAGTGTATGTGTGTATTGTTGGTAGGGTATATGTGTGCGGGTGCGAGGGTATGTGTGTATATTGTGAGGAGTATATGTGTATGGTTGGGAGGAGTATGTGTGTTTTGATTAGGAGAGAGTATATGTGTATAGTTAGGAGGGTATTTATGTGTGTATGGGTGGGAGGACATGTGTGTGTATGGGTGGAGTTGGTATCTGTGTATGGGTGGGAGGGTATGTGTATGGGTGGAGCTGGATATGTGTGTATGGGTGTGAGGTATGTGTGTATAGGTGGGAGTTGATATGGGTGTGAGGAGTGTATGTGTGTATAGGTGTGAGGTATGTGTGTATGGTTGGGTGGGTATGTTTGTATAGTTGAGAGGTATGTGTGTATGGGTGGGAGGTATGTGTGTATGGTTGGGAGGTATATGTGTATGGTTGGGAGGGTATGTGTGTGTATGGGTGGGAGGGTATATATGTGTATGGGTGGGAGGGTTTGTGTGTATGGTTGGGAGTGTATATGTGTATGGTTGGGAGGGTATGTATGTATGGGTTGGAGGGTATTTGTGTATGGGTGGGAGGGTATGTTGTATGGTTGGAAGTGTATATGTGTATGGTTGGGAGTGTATGTGTGTATGGGCGGGAGGGTATGTGTGTATGGGTAGGAGGGTATGTGTGTATGGTTGGGAGTGTATATGTGTATGGTTGGGAGATTATATGTGTATGGTTGGCTGGGTATGTGTGTATGGATTCGAGGGTATCTGTGTATGTGTGGGAGGGTATGTGTGTGTGGTTGGTAGGGTATATGTGTATGGTTGGGAGGGTATGTGTGTATGGGTGGGAGGGTATGTGTGTATGGGTCGAAAGGTATATGTGTATGATTGGGAGGGTACATGTGTATGGGTGAGGTGGGTTAGTGTGTATGGTTGTGAGGGTATATGTGTATGGTTGGGAGGGTATGTGTATATGGTTGGGAGGGTATATGTGTATGGGTGGGGTGAGTATGTGTGTATGGGTGGGAGGGTATATGTGTATGGGTGGGATGGGTATATTTGTATGGTTGGGAGGGTAAGTTTGTATTGACGGAGTGGGTATGTGTGGGAGGGTATGTGTGTGTGGGTGTGAAAATAGGACACACCAATCAGAATGCTTGTAAGGGTTGAGGTACTTCATAAAAAATATAGAAGCCCATTTCTGGTGTGATATTACTAAAAGCGGCGTAAAACCATACTCACTCACTCATAAAATATAAATATTGACTTTTACATAAATCAGTTATGGTAGTATGTGATTATTAAAAAAATCGTGATCATATCGTCATTTTGTCATTACAAAGGACATAGCTAACAAAGTTGTGTTATCTAGTTTGAAGTTTTTAATAAGGACAGGGCAACGAAGAGTGAAAGAATCAAATCCACAAATAACTGTGTCACCCATCGATTGTGTACTCTGACGATTCTGCTGGGTGGCCTTGGTGATTTTACATGCGCTTCCCCTTCCCGACATGAGGTGTAATTCTCACACGGTCTGATCTATTTGGATTTTCAAATGTTTATACCCATTTTGATATGTATTAAGAGATGACAGATATTTTAAGGAATTATATATAGCCACCCGTTTCGAAACAACCTATCTAATATAAGTATTCAGCTTAAGTCTTAAACACTGCCTTACATTTCACTTCGCTGGGAATGTTTTAGTCTGACGTTGCTGGGGCCCTTCTTGTTCTGTGTATTCATTTTAACATTTCACCGGGGATTGAGCATCAAGTTTACATGGGGGTTTAGGCAGGTGGTAAACACAGCTTACACTAACTCATGATAGGACGCATTATTCAGTCGGAGGTTTTATTTTTTTCTTTGTCTGCTTTGGAACTTATTACTGTCAAGAAATATTGTTTTTTTCTAAATATTTGGGCAGAGATTCCATTTGCAAATATTAAACCGTATTCAGAAATGTACATTTGGTCATAAAATGGCGTATATAACGAACTGGCATTTTGTTACCCTGTCATTTGTATATTTCAACTGAAATGCGTACAAAGAACTTAGGTATAACAAACTAAAATTAGTGGTCCCTGTGAAGTTCGTAGTATTCACATTTGACTCTATTTCTGTCAGGTTATTAGAGAGTACATCAAAAGGATAATATACAACATTGAGGCAATGTGTCCATCCACCCATCCCTTTGTATAATGTGGTATTATTAAGACCTGATAATAAATATAATACCATGCGATCTTTTGGCCGACTGTGAAGGTCAAGGCCCCAGGGGAGATAACTGTGGAAAGTTGTTAAATGCATTCTATAGACAGTATCACGGAGCGGTATGACCATATCCTTCAATGGACTAGCAGTATGGACTTGAGAAATTCTTCCTGCACATGCCATACAAATGTCAAAGGCCCCGGTCAGGTGATTGTGACTCTCGACGTTTGAATCAAGTGTTTGTAGTCATTCTCGATTGTCTTGAATTATCGAACCTTTACTACTTTTTAGCTCTTCTTTGGAAAGTATTTGCACAAAAAGTCACCGGTGAAGTTCCATGTTTGAAACAAAGCATTGATACAAGGTGCCCCAGGTCAATGTAAAAAGTTGTGTTATTCGTTGTCAGTTACTGCTGTCCCTCTGTTACAAAATCCTATGACTTATAGTCTGTTTGCATCTTGAAAACGTATCTTGTTGCACGCCAAGGGCAGGAAGTGTTATATGCTGATGTGTTATAGGTCTTGGAAACTTGAGAAAATTGCATGAAAGTCGCTCACCCCAGCGACTACCTATACCTGCTGCTCGTGTATAAGAGATGTGAAATGTGTGGGGTTCGTCAAAGTACCGAGAGAAGTACAGAATGTAACTGGGATCAGGTGGATGCGGTGTACAGTGTCAATGATTGTATGTCATTTTACCTCGTCATGCATTGCTCATACTATCGGAAAGTGGTTTGCCTGTCCCAGATTCGTTCATAGTGAGTGAGTGAGTGAGTTTAGTTTTACGCCGCACTCAGCAATATCCCAGCTATATGGCGGCGGTCTGTAAATAATCGAGTCTGGACCAGACAATCCAGTGGTCAACAGCATGAGCATCGATCTGCGCAATTTGGAACCGATGACATGTGTCAACCAAGTAAGCGAAACTGACCACCCAATCCCGTTAGTCGCCTCTTACGACAAGCATAGTCGCCTTTTATGGCAAGCACATGGTTTGCTGAAGACCTATTCACGGGTCAGATTCGTTCATAAGTGATGACACTAGAAAAACGTGAGCGGCATCAATGGCACACATGCTGAGGCAGGGCAATGACAGAGATGCCAACCCACACGATTTTAACGTATGTGTTACGAAGAAACACAAAGTACACGACTACGATAGCAGTAAAAATATACGAATATTTCAAAATTAATTACATTAAATTATCAAAGAACATACTTACCATACGCAATAAATTCCAACCACATTTTATTCAGTATCAAGCTATATGTGGAAAGTTACTACTGATTTAGGTGAGTACAATGTTAATAACAAGTTCTTAGAATATCTCTATATATTTTTAGTTAAATATGAACACTAACGATGGATGTATGCAATGATTCAGCTGTAAAGACATACCTGTAAACACCTGTAAGAACATATTCATGAAACAGGAACATGAATTTCATCGGACATCATGTTCTGTCACTGATGCGTGAAATTTGAAAATACCAACCATAAGATAACCAAAGACTGTCGATATATACATGGTTGTGAAGATTATTCTTTCGCTCCCTCGCATCAACCGTGATTACTCGTAGTGACTCATCTCATTCCATTGTGGCAAAGTTCCCGGAGCAAAACCAACCACAGTTGTGTTTCAAGTAATGCAAGTCTAATGTACACCGTCCAAATTACACTGAGCGAGAGGACCGAGAGATAAAGATGATGACGTCACTTCCGAAACAAAGCATCTATGGCGGATCACTCTCTGCACATCAAAGATGCAGCCAATAGCCGCTCAAACTGTCTTTATATAGTCTGAAGGTTTAATAAAACATCAGTGTTACGATAAATCCGAGCTCTGCTTTAAATTGCAGTAACGAATCGATATTCTCGGGAGGGTAGGGATGGGATTTAAAACAAACCTGAATTTGTCCCTAAACTGCTCGAAAATATTAATTGTAGTGAGGGTATGATTACACAGAGCCATTTAGAAAGTGGTCAAATGTCGTCAGGGTTTTCAAACAATATACTGAATGTACTTGAAAACGTATTTAGTCACTTTTTTATAGCATTACGGTCATGTAACACCGGTGAGCATAATATAACAGCCTTCAACATGGGGAATGAGGCGAACACCAACCAGCTCCATAGGGTAACCAAGTGACACTCATTACAATTATGTCCTGGGCACAATGAACCAACAGCATCACTGAAATTCATCAGGCACTCATAAGTGTTGTATGTGTTCGAGTTGTTTGAGAACTATTTGTAAATCACAACTGAAACTTCATCCCGCTCCTCCTTTGCAGGAGATGGCGATGGTATCATTTGGAGGATCTGAGCGACATTTGCCAAGTTTGGTGGTATCCCAATTCCAGACTGGCCTCCAGTTAATTGACAAGCTAATGACTGCACTACATGTTGGGAATCACAATATCAAACGATACGCGGAAAATGCATATGCAGCATTTTCAAAGGCTGAAAGTGAGTTAGAAGACCATATCCGTCGTCAAACCAGAAAGTGCAGGGGAGAGGAAGCGGAACTATCAAACATGGAGAGGAGACACCAAGAAATAGTTCAGTCTCTGGCATGCTTGACTGATTCATTGGCATCTTTGTCAAAAAGACTCGAAGAGCAAAGAGAGAAGGTTGCATGCGCCCAAGCAGATGTGGACAATTGTGAGGAACGTGTGGAAAAGGCTCGATCTGACTACGAAAGTGCCAGGTCGACTAGAGACGGGGTTAGACTAGCAGGATTGGCAACGATATGGATACCTTTTGTCGGGACAACGCTGTTGGCAGTTTCTGAAACGGCACTCAAAGAAAGCGTTGATAATGCAGAACATTCCCTTGACTCCACTAAGTCGGACTTATCCAGTGCTGAAAACTCCCTTAGTCAGATGAAAACAGAACGAAGAAATATTCAAGGCGATATCAAGAGACGTGAAAAGGAAAAGACCAAAATGGAAGAAGAAATGAGGGTGACTCGAAAGAATATTTCTACAAACAGGAATGACATAAACGAACAAAACAGAACCCTCACAGCATTGAGGAAGGTCATGACTCGTCTGGGGAAAGTCTCAGGACGAGCAGAAGTACTGAAAGATGCCACATCCATCATGCATGATATAGCGGAGATTGGGATTCCTCTTAAAAGTTTGTTTGACAGTTTTGAGGAGTTTATTACCCAACCCGACCTCTGGAAGAAGGTACTTTCTCGTCCTGTATTTCAAGCCATTTGTCAAGATGACGACGGTGGATGGTGTTGAAAACAGACATGACACCTTGACAATTTTCCACAATTTATGTCTCTGTAATTGTTGCCTAGAAGGGAAACTCAAGTTGTTAAAGTAATAGCTTATGAATGTTCAGCAGGATTTCTTTGGAAAGGATTGAGAATAGTTTCATGGAGATCATGTCAGTGTATGTTTGGCAACTGACAAATAGGCAGCGTGTAATGTTCAGCCTGTTTAAGGAGGACCTATTATATATTACTGTTCCTGCCTGAATAAGTTTTCTCTTTGAGAGGTGGTTGACGAAATTGACTTTTTACCAAAATTATTGTCGCCATATCACTGAATTCATATATCCAGAAAATAAAGAAGTTATTAAACTGTTTTTAGAAAAAAGTCTGACTTTTGAGTATTTGTTGCATTCCTTCATGTCAATTCCAAAATTCTATGCAGTCTTTTTTTCATTATCGACTTATAACATGGGTCTCAAGATGTCTAAGATACCAGTAATACGCAATGTATGGTTGGTACAAGAGTGTGTGAGTTCAACATCACCTTGACTGGCACAAGCACATCCTGCAGATGACGGTTATGATTTAAGCGGAAAAAGCAATTAAATTGGCAGTTAAATGATTATTTCGATGCCATGTCACGTTTTACCATCTTGAAGATGATAGTGTTGATTTCTCTTCAGGATGTTAACTATACTTTGTCGTCCAAACAGCATATAATGCATGATTGCATTAACTAGAGATTTTCAGTTTTGTATTTTATCTTTTGTATTAGATCTCTCGGACACGTATATGACACTGACATTAACCTGAATAATGCTTAGATAGTATATGATAGATATTAAAGTGTCTTCCTTAAGCGCACGATTCAAGCGTCATAAGGGGCGGTGGGTAGCCTAGTGGTTAAAGCGTTCGCTCGTCACGCTGAAGACACGGTTTCGATTCCCAACATGGGTACAATGCGTAAAGCCCAGTTTTGGTGTACCCCGCCTTGATATTGCTTGAATATTGCTAAAAGCGGTATAAAATCACACTCACTCACTCACTCACTGAAGCGTCCTAAAAGTGCAAGTTGTTTGTGAAAGATCACCACCAAGGATACAACGACTTGAACACAGAAATATATTCCACAAGGAGAAGTTTTAACTTGGTTGTCGCAGACATAAGTGAACAATTGTTGGAACAGCCAAGTCAAGTAAAATATGAAGACGCAAATATAACTAACATGAAAATGGAAGCTTTAGGGAAAAGGGGCATAGGAGGGATTTTCGTACGATAAATGACCAGTTTCACAGGGTACGAGCCGAACAAATAAATATTACCGACTATATAATACGAATACCAGTCTGCAAGTGAATATGAGGTGAAATATATTTTCCAGTATTACGGGAGCAAACATATATATTTCATTTTAAAAGTATATACTCCTTTTAAAGCAAATACATATAGCTTGCAAGCTTCCGCTAAATGTCGGGGCTGAGTCATGCTAAATCTGGCATTTAGTACGAAATGTACCGTATTGAAGTCGCTATTTTTATCCAACGAATCAAACCACGGTTTGGTTACAGTGAGTCTTAGCGTATATTCAGACCAATTGGCTTTCAGTTTACACAAATGGCAGCTCAAGGTTGTGTCATAGCCTCGTTGCCATATCCTCCAATCATTGCTGCATATTAGGCAGTGTTCACACGAAGTTCACGTTCATGAGCTTATCAAAACTAAACATACATTACAGCTATTTATACATCTCAAATCAGTCGAATGTATGTATTCAAGGTCAGATGATGTGTTTTCGGACCTGTGAAGCACTGCCGAATTCACTGTACAAACCTTTCTTTGTTTTTTGATTTAGTACATGTTTGTGGGTTGTTGTTGTTGGGGCTTTCCTTTAAAAAAATTGTTGTGATTCTAATTAAGGGCTTACAGCGACGTGATTGCTGCATCATGGCGGAGGTGAGCAAGAAGACGATTGCCAAGGCAGAGAAAGAGCTGATGAGTCCAAAGGACATTAAGGTAAAGGAATTTTGTTTGTTTTTTTATGTTTTATACCAGAATCAGAAGATCACAGTCATTGCATACTATATGTATTTGTTTATGTTTAACAAAACATTTGTATTTCAAGGTTTCAAAATTTGTATTAGGCAGCCCCTATTAACATGCGGCTGTGTATCTTTGAATATTTCATAGCGTATATCAGCACGTGTAGGACGTGTACGAAAATTAAAATCATCTTCCATAGTCTTGTTACAATTTTTAGATATTCTTGAATGACGAGGTGTACCTTCCCGTCTACCACTTTTCTCAATATGAAGTGCAACGGGTCTTTGTAAAGTAATGTTCACTTATTGTTACATGGCTAGGATACCTCCCGTCTACCAAATTGAATGTTCTTATTATTATGAGTGCAACATGTTTTAGTACGGTGGTTTTTTCCTACTATCTTAAGACTAAAATATTATTTTAAAAAGTCCAGTTCAAAGGGTCTTTAAGTCAAGATATGTCCTATTATGGATATCAGAAAAAATGATTAAATATTACAATCTCGTATTTTCAATAAATGACATAAATGTGTCTTGGGTTTTCCGTTAAAAAAGAAAACCATTTGAGCTCGGAGCGTTCTTTACATAGCCATAGTACATGGCGAACTTAAATAAAATTACATAGCATTGTATAACATTGTTTAGTGCATCGGTGACATTGCATTTCCGATTTAGGCATTGCACAATAACTCGATACACTAACTCACTCTAAACAGAGCATCTTCCACACTCTGCTGGTGTAGTGGCATTTGAATATTCATACCTAACACCAAGTGTACATTTGCAAAATCTGATATAAAACGTT
The DNA here is from genome assembly GCF_003918875.1 of Haliotis rubra. Taxonomy (NCBI): domain Eukaryota; kingdom Metazoa; phylum Mollusca; class Gastropoda; order Lepetellida; family Haliotidae; genus Haliotis; species Haliotis rubra. The sequence goes on along the minus strand of NW_025765216.1, from coordinate 208,215 downwards.
TCTAATTGTGCCCAGTTTCGATACCCCCAATTTTGGAAGCACATAAGACAAATATTTCTGTCTTATCAAAATTTATGCTCAAACCCAATATTTTACAAACTGTTGTAATGTAATGTATCTAATTGTGTTGTAAACTTAAAACACTATCTGCAAACAAACTACATACAACAAAAATAAGATTTTCCACCATTTGGTTCAATATTTGGCCGTTACTGGTTTATGGACATTGACAAAAATATGGGACCTAAACACAACTTTGCCTAACTGGATATAGAAAATTCCGATTCCTTAACCTCAAAATATATCTTGAGCATTTAACCATGTGGTCGAGTCTGACACTCGAATCCCTTTGAGACATAGGTTACTAAAAAATACCTTTCTGACCCGGAAACCCCACTTGGTTAAAACAAGCTCAAAAACCCGGTGTTTTGAATTAACAGCAAATGAATCTAATAAATATGCTTTCATGACAAAAGGGACCCGTGAAGGTCCGGGTTAGAATATTGATCTTCAGTAACCCATGCTTGTCGTAAGAGGCGACTAACGGGATCGGGTGCACGTGGTTAGGCTCGCTGATTTGGTTGACACATGTCATCGCTTCCCAATTGCCTAGATCAATGCTCATGCTGTTGATCACTGGATTGTCTGGTCCAGATCCGATTATTTACAGACCGCCGCCATATAGCTGGAATATTGCTGAGTGCGGCGTAAAACTCACTCACTCACTCACTCCAAATACTGTTGATGTTATTTGAAAAAATGGGAATTATGAATTTTGGGGTATTTGGGAGGTAGTGGACTTTACAGGTAATGTCATTAGGGAGGTAGTAGTGCTTAGAGATGTCAAAGGCATTAGAGATTGTGATATTTGGGAAGAAGCGGTACTGAGCAATAGTGGCATTAGGAAGACAGTGGTTTTAGGAAGGTTGTGGTACTGGCTGTATTGGAATGTATAGGTAGTGTGGATGTCTTGCTATTTGGGAGACAGACATCGGATTCAGACCAAATCTGCAGCTTGCGTCCCAACAGGTCGTGCTGCGGAGAATGAATGTCAGGTAGAACGTCTTTCCTATTATAAATGAAATCTATTAAAAGATATTCGGTTGCTTAAAATGAGAAATTAGCGGTTTCAAAAATCAACCTTGTTCACCGAGCAACCGAATAGAGGATTTCGACCAGCGTCAGTTGGAACAATTCCCAAGGGGTACTACTAAATCATGAGGAAACAAGTCTGATGCCACTTGCACCTGTTGTTGATTTCAGGAGGACATGATGTTGGTCCTCGGGCCCCACATGAACTGGCAGGAGATGCTGTGCCCAGCCCCTCTCTCAGTATGTCTCCTAGGACAACTGGTTCTCGTCACGCTGGACAAGGACGTGTCTCTTTTGTCAGAACATATGACAAGAGATAGATTCAAACACACTGAGTACCCAGAGTCTCTGCGGACCAGCATTCTGCAAGTTGCTGATGACGGATGGAATGCCTTCAACCTGGCCAACAAAAACATGGATCAGATACGACTGCTGACACTGCAGATTCCTCAGCACGTCAAGAACGCTGTCAAGGTAAGTATTTTGAAATATCAAATATCTTCTAAATCTCCTGGGGATTTTGATTTCTTGAACAGGACTTCCTTTTATGAGTCTCATGAATCTCATTCAGACACCCCCACGCACACGTGAAGATCCGGGTTAGAATTGGTCTTCAGCTTGTCGTAAGAAGTGACTTATGGGATCGGGTGGTCAGACTCGCTGACTTGGTTGAGACATGTCATTGTATCCACATTGCTCAGTACGATGCTCATGAATGTTGTTGATCACTTGATTATTTACAGACCGCAACAACAATCAGTCAATCAAGCAATCAATCAAAACCTCCACGCTCTCTGAAAGACTATTGACGGACAGTGACGCTCTCTCCTTACAATCCTCCAAGACAGTAACACTCCTTTAAGGAATCGTAACGCTGAACACCCTGGTTAGACCCCCCACATGGGCAAAATGTGTGAAGCCCATTTCTGGTGTCCCCCGCTGTGATAATGCTGAAATATTGCTGAAGCGGCGTTAACCTAAACTCAGTCACCACTCACAAACTCCTCAAAACAATGACTCGCCCTGACAATCTGACTCGGACCTTTCTCCTTTCCTCATGGACATGTTCACTGTTCAATTTATAACGGTCATTATGGCTATGTTTGATTTTTTTCAGTACATTGTCAATGGATCAGAAATGGAAGTGAGCCACCTCGTCCCCGATTACTTGGCTAACATTAAACGAATTACTGACACTTGCGTTGTACGTGCTGAAGAAGTGGAGACACGATTTTGTACTGTAATGGATTTGATAGGAGAACTCCAGAAAGCATGCACATTTGCTGAAGGTCAGTATTCTGAGAAACTCCTCAAAGCTGAAAAGGATCATGAGGTGAAGACATTGAGACTACAGTCATTAGAAGAAAGAAAGAAGCTCGCAGAAGAGGAGTACAATGAATTACGTAACCAGTTTAAAAAGACCCAAGAATCATATCAAAAAGCCATGGACTCTATGCCATCTGGTTGGAGTATGATCGGTATGGACTTCGTGGAAGGGCTGGCTAAATGCACTCTTGGAGTCTGCCAATCGGTCACCAATGCTGTTACAAGGAAGTCTGCAAAAAGGAATCCTCCAAGGGAAAGAATGGGCAGAAAAGAAGAATACAAGGAAGGCTACTCTGCTGATGGAACTTCCAGGACTATCGCTTTGTGTAAAGACCCTCGTAACAAATTTCGATCAGATTATGCAAGGAACTGAAGTGGATCAACTCATGATGATCGAGTCAACCTTTCAGGATATTATTAAGGCTTTGAAATCCTACTCGGGGAGTCTGTAAGCAGAAAGTAAACGACATTGAAACTGACGGATATCAACTCCTCAAGATAATGAAGACTGCTGGCAAGCAGCTGGCCAAGGAACAGGCACAAGAAAATGAAGCAAAGATGATAGCAGTTAGGCTTGAAGGTAGAATGAAAGCACTGGAGATATTCTGTGCTCATGCATTTCAGCAGCCTATGCAAACACCAACACCCATGATGTCTACGAAAGAGCAGGATAGTTCCAGTTCAGCTTCAGCAAGATATAGTGAACAATGTAGATTCAAGGTGGAACAAAATGCCGCTTCGCTTCAGTCAATCAGGGAGGACTTCAAGAACAAAAGCAAATCATTGCAGGAAACTAATGCCCATGTGACATCAGTCATTGAAGAACTTGCACACCTAAACCTTGACAAGGTGAACTTTGATGAAATAAAACAGTTGCTGCAGAGAGGTATCAAAGCTCTCGGACAGGTTCGAACACAGTGGGGAAAGCTGGTGAGATTTTTCACAACAATTTCAAACATCATCAAATGCTGTATGGATGAAAATGTAAAGAATTTCGTCCAGGGCGCTGAAAGAGGTGCAGAGTTTCGTCTAAAGTACACGATGTCCGATATGATGAGGGACATGATCTATGTACAAGCATCTGAAGCCAACAAGCTGTCGTACATGGTGAACAACCTGGCAGAGATGTATGTTGAAGTGTCTGAGAAGCATTTGATGGATCAAGTGGCCAGCCTTGGGGAGCTACTTGCGTTGGGTGCAGAGAGAACGACAAAGGTGCCGTCTCAAGAAAGATGTCCCAGTTGAAAAGACAGGCACAGGACGCCACAGTGTCTATTGGGTTGATTGTTGCTCAGAAGCAGCTGGAGTTTGACACAAAGGTGCAGAGGAGGATAGAGAGGATCGAAAGGGAGATGAAAGCCGTCTTACCTCCGCCTCCGGCAGAAAGTTCCTGAGATACAACGGCAGAAGAAAAAGCCATTAAAGAAGCTGAGAAGTTCAAAGCTGAACACACGGTGGTGGACGAGGACGAATGGGCTTGATCGTCTCCCTTGAAACCATTACTTTTATATTTGTCAATACTTGGTTTCCGGAAAAACGGCCACCAGTCCATATACGAGTTCCATCATACATGTACTGAGTGCGAACTCATTATATCAGTATTTCAAAATGCACAGTAATTCAGCTGCAGCAAATTGTACAATATATGCTCTTGAATAGTTACTCTAGTTGTTTAGCGTTTAGTTACCTTGCAATTACAGCGCTTCCGACATACAATGAACCATTTTCATGTTTCATGATATGTTGTATTTAAATATTAAAACAGTGAACCAAAATATGTCTGTATGCAAAAGTATTCATAAAGATATTCATTACCTGCTGATGATTCTGATTGAGAATGTCCCAATCACCTACTGCAGGCGAACCTCAACGAAGGATGACTGGCTAGGACTTTGTCACACACATGGATCAGGTGTTATATAGACCAAAAAAACTGGCTTGCCTGACCCAGAATCCACTATTTACTTCCGTGTCAACACATTATGTGTAATGTTTTCAAATACAAATTCTTCGTTTTTAATCGTCTATTCTTTTAGACATGATTTTGTGAATTGAAATCATTATTGCCGGAGAACACCGTTGTTTTATGATGGCTGTTAAGTAACGTTGTAAAGGTGAAACTGTCAAGTAGCCTAAATCCGTAACATCAAGGATAATATTTTGAAGGGATTTTTTTATATTGTGGCACATATTCGTGTGTAATTATCTTGTGGTATCGGTATGGGATGATCAGCGTTAACACCACATGTGTTACCACAGCTCCTATTAAGATCATTAATTGGAATTGTTTCGTTGTTTCAAGAACTTGAGGAAATGCTTGTTACTTTGTTGAAATTTTGTCCTTGAAATGATTCTATGGATGATTCATCTTTTTTGTTATATGTTGACATACATTTGTTCCGATGAATGTTTGGAAATTTGTTTGGAATAAACTTCTTTTTTTTGGAAATACTTTCGTTTTATAAACGCGTCGGATACCCATTAGATCAAGTGGATTGTTTTCAGGAGTTGTAATGTCATTCTGTGTTCAGACTCACTAACCGGGTGACGTTAAGCATCATTGATCGTGAAGTGAGTGAGTGAATATGGTTTTACACCGCTTTTAGCAATATTCCAGCAACATAACGGCGGGGGACACCAGAAATGGGTTCCACACATTGTACCAATGTGGGGGACAAGAGCGGACGAAACTGGAATTCGAACCAAAATTCAGCGAATCCTGGAACGGGAGCAATAACCACTCCTGATACTGCTGGACCATCTGTAAAAAAAGTAAATGAATACAATTGTCACGCTTTTGACCCAACGTAAATATTGCACTCGTGACACCTTGTCTTATATCTTGGCATGTATAATTGTTATTTTACTTCATGTGTAAATGAAAACGTACAGTGTTTTCAGTTACATCACTAGTACCGTGAAGATCCGGGTTAGAATTGATCTTCAGTAACCTATGGTTGTCGTCGTACAGAGGCGACTTACAGGATCAAGGCTCACTGATTTGGTTGACACTCGTATGTCACCGATGCTCACGCTGTTGATCACTGGATAATCTGAAGCAGACACGATTATTTACAGACCGCTGCCATGTAGCTGGAATATTGTGAGTGCGGTCCTGCACAACTCTCGTATCTTTAATTGTCCTTTTGAAACAACTCCCTCTGGCGAATAATTATTGGTCAAGACAACCATTTACGTGAAAACAATTATTATATATCATGATACTATAATGCAAAAATCAAAACGTGGTTGCCTCCCTTTGTTGGTTTAAACTTCAGGCAGTAGTGAGAGGGTGAGTTCAGTTTTACGCCGCTTTTCTCTCCCAGAGCAATATCGACTGTTCAGTTCCTTCCATTAACTTATCCACCAGATTATTCACTGCACCAGAAATGCAATGCTGAGAGTGGGACGCGCTGTTCTGATTGGTTTGTCGTATTGTCGCACATAACAAGCATCGCGACTGGTAATGTCGAGTGATATACACCACTGTTTTACATGTGATACGTGTAGCTTTTCCAGCAATATAACGCGCGTTCTGGTTGGTTTGTCGTATTGTCGCACATAACAAGCATCGCGACTGGGTCGACATAACAAGTACACCACTGCAAACACAACGAAGCACATGTGATACGTGTACTCCGTGAGAAAAGTAATGTGACTAGTAATCTTCTTGTGCCTCACAGGCAGCTTGGGTTGTCCGGGTGATACTGGGCTGTGCTTTGATTGTTAGCGCTATGAGCATTCACCTAGTGAGGTGAGGTGAGGTGAAATTGGGTTTTTTACGTCGTGCTTGAGAATATTTCACTCATATGACGACGTGCATGCGTGTGTATGTGTATGTGCGGCTGCATGTACTAGCCCAGACTTAAGCTGGTTTTATAGTGCTAGCCCACTGAGATACCATGCCGCAGTGAAGCATGAATACCCCACTCAGACACATTATACTGACTCCGAGCCGACCAGTCCTTGTTGTACCCATTAATGCCGAGCGCCAGGCAGGGACCAACAAGTACCATATTGTAACGTCTTTTGGTATGACGCGGTCGGGGATCGAACCCGCGACCTTCTGCTCTCCGGGCGGACGCTCTAACCACTACACCACGGAGGCGGTCTATTCACCTAGTGAATGGAGTTTAGCTCATTATATATTAGGGCTGGGACGGGTAACCGGACACTCGGGACGGGTGGGTAATGAGTTGGACCCGGGTACCCGTCTCAATACCGAGATCCGTTATGATCATGTGACTAATACATTAACGAATATAATGTGTTATTCTTTCGTGATTTAAAGGTTGTATTGTCTTTGAAGATTTAGACATAATTAACAGTCACTTCTTTTGAATATCATACATGAGTAAGATATTGAAAAGTCGAAATTTTAGCCTCCAAGCTGAAGAATAATTTGCCATTTCTTGCAAATTTGATATCAGAAATTAACATAACGAGTATCCGGGTAGGGTAGGGTAATATGGGGTAATACCCGGGAAGAAAATATGGACCCGTCCCAGCCATATTATAAATGCACTTATTATTATTATGTCTTGGATATTATTATTATTGTTTTACGCAAAATAACGTTACGCAGTAGCCTGTGATTAAACGATTCTAGTTCAAGCAAACCAATGACTGATGGTATGAAGAACGTTTAAGTGTAGATTCTGACGCCGTTACCATCTACACCGAAACGTCGCTCTGTGCAAGCTGTCAAAATAATGATCCTTGGACTGTCAGAATGACTCTCTTGGTGATTGTAAACGTCGACGACCTGTGTAAGGTTCTTGCCTTGTGTGTGTGTGTGTGTGTGTGTGTGGTGGGTGGGTGTGGGGTGTGGTGTTAGCCCAGTGGTAAAAGTGTTCGCTCGTCACGCTCAAGGGCCGGGTTCGATTCTTGACATGGGTATAATGCGAGGAGCAGTGATATTGCTGGAATAAAATCACGGCGTAAAATCACACTCACTCACTCCCTCTTCCCTTGGAAAGGTCACAAATACTTGCACAAACGAGAGTCAAACCAAACTGCCAACGACATGCGAATTGTAAGAATAAAGCATCCACGATTTGTTGACAGCGCCACTGGAAGCATCGATTTGTAATATCCAAGAAACATCTTAAATATTTCATCACCATTCTTCACTGTTGCATTCAACCATCATTTTCATCAGTACGTCATGGCTTCTAGTTGTGAATTTGTTCTCTTCAGTTTTCAACTTGTACTTTCTGATCAAATGTATTCGGGTGTCACCCCAGATAAGATAATTATATCCGAAGTATCTTGTGCTGTAATGTGTGCTGATCGAGGGTCCTGTTCATCTTTCTTCTACAAAAGAGATTCAAGGAACTGCTTTCTACTGAACGTGAACATCACAGACCATCACAAGATGTCTCCAACACTAGGGATGAGACAGTATAAGAAGATTTCGAGTGAGTAGCCGTAGTAGCATTCATATTATATTCATAACGTCAACTCTTGGGAATAATTACTCGAATTTGTGTTAAAACAAATCCATGGGGAACAGAAGGCAAAATATAGATTTGTTTGGTTGGGTTGTTGTTTAATGCCGCACTCAGCAATATTCCAGCTATATGGCGGCGGTAAGTTATCGAGTCTGGATCAGACAATCCAGTGATCAAAAGCATAGACATCGACCTACGCAATTGGGATACGATGACATGTGTCAGCCAAGTCATGGAGTCTGACCACCCGATCTGACAAGCGTGGGTTACTGAAGTCCAATTCTATCCCGTATCTTCACGGGGAGCAAAATATAGAAGAAACGTTATCGCATATATCACTGATAACACTGGGTGTTCTAGAAATGGGTAAGCATGCCCTGCTTAACTAGAAGCACCACCACTCAATTAGGTGTTCACTCTTGGTGGTGTGACAGATGCATGTAGAAGTGTTGTACAGTATAGCACCACACATCATCATGGCAAGCGACCTCAGGTATCTATGGTGTCCTATAATTGTCATCGCGTGGCGCGTAAAAACGAACGACGTCGCAAAGAAAACATGACGTCGTGCACGACGTCGCTTTGTAAAATATTTTTTCTTATTTATTGCTTTAAAAATAACGGGCGACGTCGTGCGCGACGTCATGGGCGACGCTGCGGACGACGTCTCACTATATCGGGGGGTTAGTGCCAGAACACGGGTTGGCCTAAAACTCTACCTGGGCCAAGGCGGGCCAACTATATTGTTGGCTAATATATCCATTATCGTAAACCTTGCCTACAATTCATTAATACACTACATAATCACTTTATTACGAGTAAATCGCTTAAAACACAGGAAGACGAGCAGACAGATTAGTATCATATCTACCTATGTATTACTTTGTGATGTTACAAAATGCCACATGTAAAGATAACTGGTCCGTTAAAGTGAAGTCTGTGTCTCTCTCCATTCCCAACATAGCCTCAGTCAAACGTTCGGCCCGACTTGGCCTGGGCTGTCAAAAACAACTTATACCTTACACATGCATCCTAATTTGTGTTCATATCCATAGATTAGTATTATTTCTACCAACATATCACTGTATAGAGTTCCAAAGCGTAGTATGTGAAGCAAACACGTTGCTCAAAGTGCATCCCTCTTTTCTATATATTCTCAACATATAGTCATATATGCTATATCACAAGCGTTCGGCCCCGTTTGGCTCGGGCCGTCAAAAGATGTATCTTTAATTGTGTTTAAATCAGTAGATTAGTATTATACTACCTAAATATCAATTTGTGATGTTACAAAATGCGACATGTAAAGATAACTGGTCCGTTAAAGTCAAGCCCTTTTCTCTCTCCATCCCCAACAAAGCCTCAATCAAAAGTGTTTAGTCTCTGTTCGGCCCGACTTGGCTCGTGCTGTCAAACACAAATTAAAACCTCAAATATGTATCTTGAAATATGCCCAAATTCGTAGATTAGTATTATATTCACTGTATAGGGTTCCAAAGCGTAGTAATTGAAGCAAACATGTTACGAAAAGTGAAGCACTCTCTTCTACATATTCTCAAGAAAGAACGGCTTGGCTCGGGCCGTCAGAATGAGTGAGTGAGTGAGTTAAATTTAGCGTCACATCGGCAATATTGCAGTCATATCGTGACGAGGAGTAGAATAAGAAATAAAGCCGTAATAAATAAAGTCAAATTATAAAACCCTGTCAACGAATGATAGTAAAATAACTACAGCATCACAGATATAAAACTAGTATGAAAAACTGAAAACTTTTAACAATAGAGGACAATACAATATAAAAACAGGCTACATAATGCCAAGAACTGAAGGTAGATCACCATACTGGGGACCCGGGCCGTCAAATGCAACACCCAGAACACCTTAAGTAAAAAATCGGGGAATAGCCTTTCGTGATGCAGTTACACTGCTATTGATCTCTAATCACTGATTTCAGACCCGTGGAGGTGCGGGTTTGGAGTGAGTGAGAGAGTTAAGATTTTAAGTCACATCGGCAATATTTCAGTCATATCGTGACTAAATCAAATTAAAAATATATTCACAATTAAAGGTAAATTATAAAATTCTGTCACCGAAGGGCAGTAAAACAACTAGATTATCACGGATATAACTGAATCCAAAATATTTTACTATACAAGACAGTACAATATAAACACAGGCTATAGATTGCCAACAACTGAAGGTAGATCACCATACTAGGGACGGTGCGGGTTAGAATTGCCCTTCAGTAACCCATGCTTGGCGACTAACGGGATCGAGTGGTCAGGCTCGCTGTCCTGGTTGACACATGTCATCGGTTCCCAATTGCGCAGATCGATGCTCATGCTATTGATCACTGCATTGTCTGGTCCAGACTCGATTATCTACAGACCCCCACCATATTGCTAGAATATTGCTTAGTGTGGCGTAAAGCTAAACTCACTCACTTACTGATTTCATGTTCAACATATATTACTTCTTATTTAAGTAAACTAGCCGATGGACCAGAACACCTCAAGTACAATACTTTGTCAAATTTAGTTAACAGTATTAATGCGCTCGCATACTGATATGTTTTTCATACAAAAAGCTTGATCAGGTGGTTATGCATTAGAGTTAAACTTATCAACAAATTATCAATTACCTCTCTTTTCAGTTTAGACCAAGTTCTGTCATGTCAATTTTCACCGTTCAGTCCTGCTCAACTGCTGTAGCCACGCTTAATATTCTTATGCCATAATGTAATAACTACAGTAATTCTGTTGTGGCCATATATACAGTGTCCCTCTCCCAGGTGTTGACAGGGTTTGCTTCACACTAGCCAGGGTTAGAACCTTCGGGAGAACCGCTATTTTCCAAAGTGTGTGTATGCATTCGGAAGATTTACAGTACGGAAATCCCACTGAAACATAACATGTAAGTCATATCTGTAAATATTAAATAAGTACTCGTTAAATAACTTTTAAACATAACACACATGAGTGTGGTAATATATTTGTACTTAACCTACGAGATTTGCAGTCAGTATAAAAGTTATTTGTCAGTACTATTTAAATTGAAACTAAACTGATATAATTATTGGGTGTTACTATTATCAAATTCAGTGTGTAATAATTTTTTTTTACCCAGTCCCTTAGTTTAATACTCTGGTTTCTGGCGTATGCAAGATGACTGAATTATGGTCCGACGCAGCTGAAGATGAGTTATTACAATCTGACTTTGCCACATCTACAAGTTGGTCACTTTCCACTGATATATCAGACCATTCTAATTCTATTACACATGAACCAACCCCATGATGCAAATGATGAAGAGGATGAGTGAATGGATACAGCAGCACCGAAACATACCACTAAGAATAATCAAGCTCAGTTTGTATCAATTCAGCGTTATGTGCCTCTTGATTTACAAAGAAATGAAAGATACTACGCCCAGATATTTACCACAACAGGTTGACACACCAGTACAAGGTGATGCGCCTACAAACACGCACTGAATGATGCGCCTATAGACACAACAGTACAGAGTAATGATATACCGGCACTGAGTGATGCACCTAGACATACATGGAAAAACTGATGTGCCTATAGCCGTACCAGTACAGACTGATGCGCCTATAGACATACCAGAACAGATTCACTGTACCTAAGGTGATGATGGTAACGTGCGTTACCACCATCCAAAAATGGAGGCAGGTAAGATCGCTTGGCGATTATTCCACTCGAATTAGCAGTCTTCCATGTGTATACAATAAAAATTATTTAGCACACTGATACAGTTTGTAGGTGTGAATATAGAATTTAATGTAACGGGAATTGTATTGGACGGAATTTTAAAGGCGTCAGAATTGGCGAATGAATTGCCTTGGAATGCTGTTTAAGCAGACGTCAACGCAGTACTGTCGTGGCAAATGTCTGTTGATGATGTAGATGGCATTGCTGGAGTCGTAAATGAATCATTGGTAGGGAAGGACTGTAATTGATGTATATGCCAAGACGATTGCTTTTTTTATTCTCAATTCCTTGGGTTGTTGGCGTAATGTCTATGAGAGGGATAGATGCTTTGCTGCAAAATATTCGAACACATTGGCCATGGCCTGACTAGTTTGCCAGTGACAGAGGGAGAAAGTCTGCAATTCTGTTGGAGAAGTAGCCAGCCTCACGCAGCTTTCTTCTTCCAGTAAATAATCCTGCCATTTTCCAGATTACTGCCCCCTTGATAGGAAAAGCGTCAATATATTCATTCATCCTTTCTTCTAAGTGGTCACAAAGTTGTTTTCTCAATTGAGTGGCATTCATACTTCCTGACAGATGAAGCGCTGACGCAGTAAAGAAGGCACCTATTGTATAGTGTATGCGTTAGACTGAACAAGCTGTAACAATTTTCTTTCATGAATCTGTCGCATTTGAACTGGATAGTTATGGGTCTGTCGACTTTTGTTTCATGCAGGTGCCAATGATGGGGTTCTGGATGTATCTAGGATTTTTTATCAAAGGTCCTTTTGAAGATCGTGAACCGGAGTAAAACTCTGAGTCTGATGAGTCGACTGTGATTTTGTCACTGTAGCTCAGAGATGATGTTCCTCCGCGCCCATAACACTGTGCTTATGAGTCTGTAGCCGCATCAGTCTGTACTGATATGTTTACAGGTGCATCAGTCTGTACTGGTATGTCTGTAGCCGCATCAGTCTGTACTGGTATGTCTATAGCCGCATCAGTCTGTACTGGTATGCCTATAGGCGCATTTGTCTGTACTGGTATGTCTATAGGCGCATAAGTCTGTACTGGTATGTCTGTAGCCGTAGCAGTCTGTACTGGTATGTCTATGGGCGCATCAGTCTGTACTGGTATGCCTATAGGTGCATCAGTCTGTACTGGTATGTCTATAGGCGCAACAGTCTGTACTGGTATGTCTATAGGCGCATCAGTCTTTACTGGTATGTCAATAGCCGCATCAGTCTTTACTGGTATGACTATAGGCGCATCAGTATGCACTGGTATGTCTATAGGTGCATCAGTCTGTACTGGTATGTCTGTAGCAGCATCAGTCTGTACTGGTATGTCTATAGGCGCATCAGTCTGGACTGCTATGTTTATAGCCGCATCAGTCTGTGCTGGTATGTCAATAGCCGCATCAGTCTGTCTATAGCCGCATCAGTCTGTACTGGTATGTCTATAGGCGCATCAGTCTGTACTGGTATGTTTACAGGTGCATCAGTCTGTACTGGTATGTCTATAGGCGCATCAGTCTGTACTGGTATGTCTATAGGCGCATCAGTCTGTACTGGTATGTCTGTAGCTGCATCAGCCTGTACTGGTATGTCTATAGGCGCATCAGTCTGTACTGGTATGTCTGTAGCCGCATCAGCCTGTACTGGTATGTCTATGGGCGCATCAGTCTGTACTGGTATGTCTATAGGCGCATCAGTCTGTACTGGTATGTCTATAGGCGCATCAGTCTGTACTGATATTTCTATAGGCGCAACAGTCTGTACTGGTATGTCTATAGGCGCATCAGTCTGTACTGGTATGTTTATAGCCGCATCAGTCTGTACTGGTATGTCTATAGGCACATCAGTCTGTACTTGTATGTCTACAGGCGCATCAATCTGTACTGGTATGTTTATAACCGCATCAGTCTGTACTGGTATGTCTATAGGCGCATGAGTCTGTACTGGTATGTCTATAGGCTCATCAGTCTGTACTGCTATTTCTATAGGCGCAACAGTCTGTACTAGTATGTCTACAGGCGGATCTCTCAGTACTGGTATGTCTATAGCCGCATCAGTCTGTACTGGTATGTCTATAGCCGCATCAGTCTGTACTGGTATGTCTACAGGCACATCAGTTGGTACTGGTATGTTTATAGCCGCATCAGTCTGTACTGGTATGTTTACAGGCGCATCAGTCTGTACTGGTATGTCTATAGGCGCATCAGTCTGTACTGGTATGTCTATAGGCGCATCAGTCTGTACTGGTATGTCTATAGCCGCATCAGTCTGTACTGATATTTCTATAGGCGCATCACTCTGTACTGGTATGTCTATAGGCGCATCAGTCTGTACTGGTATGTTTACGGGCGCATCAGTCTGTGCTGGTATGTCTTCAGGCGCATCAATCTGTACTGGTATGTTTATAGCCGCATCAGTCTGTACTGGTATGTCTATAGGCGCATGAGTCTGTACTGGTATGTCTATAGGCGCATCAGTCTGTACTGGTATGTTTACAGGTGCATCAGTCTGTACTGGTATGTCTATAGGCGCATCAGTCTGGACTGCTATGTTTATAGCCGCATCAGTCTGTGCTGGTATGTCAATAGCCGCATCAGTCTGTCTATAGCCGCATCAGTCTGTACTGGTATGTCTATAGGCGCATCAGTCTGTACTGGTATGTTTACAGGTGCATTAGTCTGTACTGGTATGTCTATAGGCGCATCAGTCTGTACTGGTATGTCTATAGGCGCATCAGTCTGTACTGGTATGTTTACGGGCGCATCAGTCTGTGCTGGTATGTCTTCAGGCGCATCAGTCTGTACTGGTATGTTTATAGCCGCATCAGTCTGTACTGGTATGTCTATAGGCGCATGAGTCTGTACTGGTATGTCTATAGGCGCATCAGTCTGTACTGGTATGTTTACAGGTGCATCAGTCTGTACTGGTATGTCTATAGGCGCATCAGTCTGGACTGCTATGTTTATAGCCGCATCAGTCTGTGCTGGTATGTCAATAGCCGCATCAGTCTGTCTATAGCCGCATCAGTCTGTACTGGTATGTCTATAGGCGCATCAGTCTGTACTGGTATGTTTACAGGTGCATTAGTCTGTACTGGTATGTCTATAGGCGCATCAGTCTGTACTGGTATGTCTATAGGCGCATCAGTCTGTACTGGTATGTCTGTAGCCGCATCAGCCTGTACTGGTATGTCTATGGGCGCATCAGTCTGTACTGGTATGTCTATAGGCGCATCAGTCTGTACTGGTATGTCTATAGGCGCATCAGTCTGTACTGATATTTCTATAGGCGCAACAGTCTGTACTGGTATGTCTATAGGCGCATCAGTCTGTACTGGTATGTTTATAGCCGCATCAGTCTCTACTGGTATGTCTATAGGCACATCAGTCTGTACTTGTATGTCTACAGGCGCATCAATCTGTACTGGTATGTTTATAACCGCATCAGTCTGTACTGGTATGTCTATAGGCGCATGAGTCTGTACTGGTATGTCTATAGGCTCATCAGTCTGTACTGCTATTTCTATAGGCGCAACAGTCTGTACTAGTATGTCTACAGGCGGATCTCTCAGTACTGGTATGTCTATAGCCGCATCAGTCTGTACTGGTATGTCTATAGCCGCATCAGTCTGTACTGGTATGTCTACAGGCACATCAGTTGGTACTGGTATGTTTATAGCCGCATCAGTCTGTACTGGTATGTTTACAGGCGCATCAGTCTGTACTGGTATGTCTATAGGCGTATCAGTCTGTACTGGTATGTCTATAGGCGCATCAGTCTGTACTGGTATGTCTATAGCCGCATCAGTCTGTACTGATATTTCTATAGGCGCATCACTCTGTACTGGTATGTCTATAGGCGCATCAGTCTGTACTGGTATGTTTACGGGCGCATCAGTCTGTACTGGTATGTCTTCAGGCGCATCAGTCTGTACTGGTATGTTTATAGCCGCATCAGTCTGTACTGGTTTAGAGCCGCATATGTCTATAGGCGCATCATGTCTGTACTGTGTACTGGTATGTCTATAGGCGCATCAGTCTGTACTGGTATGTTTACAGGTGCATCAGTCTGTACTGGTATGTCTATAGGCGCATCAGTCTGTACTGGTATGTCTATAGGCGCATCAGTCTGTACTGGTATGTCTGTAGCCGCATCAGTCTGTACTGGTATGGTCTATGGGCGCATCAGTCTGTACTGGTATGTCTATAGGCGCATCAGTCTGTACTGGTATGTCTATAGGCGCATCAGCCTGTACTGATATTTCTATAGGCGCAACAGTCTGTACTGGTATGTCTATAGGCGCATCAGTCTGTACTGGTATGTTTATAGCCGCATCAGTCTGTACTGGTATGTCTATAGGCACATCAGTCTGTACTTGTATGTCTACAGGCGCATCAATCTGTACTGGTATGTTTATAACCGCATGAGTCTGTACTGGTATGTCTATAGGCGCATGAGTCTGTACTGGTATGTCTATAGGCTCATCAGTCTGTACTGCTATTTCTATAGGCGCAACAGTCTGTACTAGTATGTCTACAGGCGGATCTTTCAGTACTGGTATGTCTATAGCCGCATCAGTCTGTACTGGTATGTCTGTAGCCGCATCAGTCTGTACTGGTATGTCTACAGGCACATCAGTTGGTACTGGTATGTTTATAGCCGCATCAGTCTGTACTGGTATGTTTACAGGCGCATCAGTCTGTACTGGTATGTCTATAGGCGTATCAGTCTGTACTGGTATGTCTATAGGCGCATCAGTCTGTACTGGTATGTCTATAGCCGCATCAGTCTGTACTGATATTTCTATAGGCGGAACAGTCTGTACTGGCATGTCTATAGGCGCATCAGTCTGTACTTCTATGTCAATAGCCGCAGCAGTCTGTACTTGTATGTCTACAGGCGCATCAATCTGTACTGGTACGTCAATAGCCGCATCAGTCTGTCTATAGCCGCATCAGTCTGTACTGGTATGTCTATAGGCGCATCAGTCTGTACTGGTATGTTTATAGCCGCATCAGTCTGTACTGGTATGTCTATAGGCGCATCAGTCTGTACTGGTATGTCTATAGGCGCATCAGTCTGTACTGGTATGTTTACAGGCGCATCAGTCTGTACTGGTATGTCTATAGGCGCATCAATCTGTACTGATATGTCTGTAGCCGCATCAGTCTGTACTGGTATGTCTATAGGCGGAACAGTCTGTACTGGTATGTCTATAGGCGCATCAGTCTGTACTTCTATGTCAATAGCCGCAGCAGTCTGTACTGGTATGTCTATAGGCGCATCAGTCTGTACTGGTATGTTTATAGCCGCATCAGTCTGTATTGGTATGTCTATAGGCGCATCAGTCTGTACTGGTATGTCTATAGGCGCATCAGTCTGTACTGGTATGTTTACAGGTGCATCAGTCTGTACTGGTATGTCTATAGGCGCATCAATCTGTACTGATATGTCTGTAGCCGCATCAGTCTGTACTGGTATGTCTATAGGCGTATCAGTCTGTACTGGTATGTCTATAGCCGCATCAGTCTGTACTGATATTTCTATAGGCGCAACAGTCTCTACTGGTATGTCTATAGGCGCATCAGTCGGTACTGGTATGTTTATAGCCGCATCAGTCTGTACTGGTATGTCTATAGGCGCATCAGTCTGTACTGGTATGTCTGTAGCCGCGTCAGTCTGTACTGGTATGTCTATAGGCGCATCAGTCTGTACTGGTATGTCTATATGCACATCAGTCTGTGCTGCTATGTCTATAGGCGCATCAGTCTGTACTGGTATGTCTATAGGCTCATCAGTCTGCACTGCTATTTCTATAGGCGCAACAGTCTGTACTGGTATGTCTACAGGCGCATCACTCAGTACTGGTATGTCTATAGCCG
Organism: Haliotis rubra; assembly: GCF_003918875.1. NCBI lineage: Eukaryota > Metazoa > Mollusca > Gastropoda > Lepetellida > Haliotidae > Haliotis > Haliotis rubra. Next base: position 190,735 of record NW_025765216.1, on the reverse strand, counting down.
CATCAGTCTGTACTGGTATGTCTATAGACGCATCAGTCTGTACTGGTATGTCTACAGGCGTATCAGTTGGTACAGGTATGTTTATAGCCGCATCAGTCTGTACTGGTATGTCTATAGGAGCATCAGTCTGTACTGGTATGTCTATAGGCGCATCAGTCTGTACTGGTATGTCTATAGCCGCATCAGTCTGTACTGGTATGTTTACAGGCGCATCAGTCTGTACTGGTATGTCTATAGGCGCATCACTCTGTACTGGTATGTCTATAGCCGCATCAGTCTGTACTGGTATGTCTATAGGCGCATCAGTCTGTACTGCTATGTTTATAGCCGCATTAGTCTGTACTGGTATGTCTATAGGCGTATCATTCTGTACTGGTATGTCTATAGGCGCATCAGTTTGTACTGGTATGTTTACAGGCGCATCAGTCTGTACTGGTATGTCTATAGGCGCATCGATCTGTACTGGTATGTCTATAGGCGCATCACTCTGTACTGGTATGTCTGTAGCCGTGTCAGTCTGTACTGGTATGTCTATACGCGCATCAGTGTGTACTGGTATGTTTACAGGCGCATCAGTCTGTACTGGTATGTCTACAGGCGCATCACTCAGTACTGGTATGTCTATAGCCGCATCAGTCTGTACTGGTATGTCTATAGCCGCATCAGTCTGTACTGGTATGTTTATAGCCGCATCTATCTGTACTGGTATGTCTATAGGCGCACCAGTCGGTACTGGTATGTCTACAGGCGCATCACTCTGTACTGGTGTGTTTATAGCCGCATCAGGCTGTACTGGTATGTCTATAGGCGCATCAGTCTGTACTGCTATGTCTATAGGCACAACAGTCTGTACTGGTATGTCTACAGGCGCATCAGTCAGTACTGGTATGCCTATAGCCACATCAGTCTGTACTGGTATGTCTATAGCCGCATCAGTCTGTACTGCTATGTCTACAGGCGCATCAGTCGGTACTGATATGTTTATAGCCGCATCAGTCTGTACTGTTATGTCTATAGGCGCATCAGTCTGTACTGGTATGTTTACAGGCATATCAGTCTGTACTGCTATGTCTATAGCCGCATCAGTCTGTACTGCTATGTTTAAAGCCGCATCAGTCTGTACTTCTATGTCAATAGCCGCAGCAGTCTGTCTATTGGCGCGTCAGTCTGTACTGCTATGTTTATAGCCTCATCAGTCTGTACTTCTATGTTAATAGCCGGATCAGTCTGTACTGGTATATCTACAAGCGCATCTATCTGTACTGGTATGTCTATAGGCGCACCAGTCTGTACTGGTATGTCTACAAGCGCATCACTCTGTACTTTTATGTTTATAGCCGCATCAGTCTGTACTGGTATGTCTATAGGCGCATCACTCTGATCTGGTATGTCTACAGGCGCATCAGTCTGTACTGGTATGTCTATAGGCGCATCAGTCTGTACTGATATGTCTACAGGCGCACCACTCTGTACTTATATGTTTATAGCCGCATCAGTCTGTACTGGTATGTCTATAGGCGCAACAGTCTGTACTGGTATGTCTACAGGCGCATCACTCTGTACTGGTATGTCTATAGCCGCATCAGTCTGTGCTGGTATGTCTATAGGCGCATCAGTCTGTACTGGTATGTTTACATGCGCATCAGTCTGTACTGGTATGTTTACAGGTGCATCAGTCTGTACTGCTATGTGTATAGGCGGTTCAGTCTGTACTGGTATGTCTATAGGCGCAACAGTCTGTACTGGTATGTCTATAGCCGCATCTGTCTGTACTTGTATGTCTGTAGCCGCATCAGTCTGTACTGGTATGTCTATAGCCGCATCAGTCTGTACTGGTATGTTTACATGCGCATCAGTCTGTAAGGGTATGTTTACAGGTGCATCAGTCTGTACTGCTATGTGTATAGGCGGATCAGTCTGTACTGGTATGTCTATAGGCGCAACAGTCTGTACTGGTATGTCTATAGCCGCATCTGTCTGTACTGGTATGTTTACAGGCGCATCAGTCTGTACTGGTATGTTTTACAGGTGCATCAGTCTGTACTGCTATGTGTATAGGCGCATTAGTCTGTACTGTATTGAAATACACGATGGACAGATAAGAAGTGATATTTGTCCTTAATTTTATTTAAATTACAAAGTGTACATATTCTTTTTCAACGTTTTTATATCTGCCGCTTTCAATCAATAACTCGTGAGATAAATCTTGGAATCTTGCTAGTGATCAACCATATTTCTTTACATTAACACATGATACGTATACTTCATTGAATTGATCATTTTTAAACTTTGAATAATAAGGACTTTTACTTTACTTGACAAAGAATTTTTCACACAATGTTTGAACATATATGTCGTTAAGTCTTATGGTTAATGAATGAATGATGTAACACCTCTTCCATAAAATTCTGTACCACTAAAACCTGATCTTGCACTAACCGATTTTGTGCTATAGACATTCATAGTCGGGAGGAGTAGAAATTTCGTGTTTCAGATGTTAATTTCTGTACCACCAACCACAGACAACTACATGATACCTATCAGAAGCTGCATGTTGGATATTTTCACATCATGCTGATTTTGTAATGTTTTACTGAGATAAAAAAAATGTTTTGAGCCGCAGCTTTGTTGGGTTTTGTAATAATCTGCTATCAGGAGAGAAGTTGAATTGGCACATATAACTTTGGAACATTCACGAAATTCATCATATTGAATTCTACTTTCTACTTTGTGTAGACGAGCAAATGCCTTTGCTTTGATATCCTTTTTATTGATTAAATTGATTGAAATCTTCTCAAAAGGTTATATTCTGTACTTTATAGACTTCAGTGTGACGGTTTGGCAGAATCCGCATGATCTACAGGTACCAGGGCAGACATCTGTTTTTATGTATTCAGTCATAGACAAACACCGTGGAGACATTATTTATAAATCAAAGATTCAAATAACAACCACTTAAGGCACAATACAAAGCAGACAGTGTTCTGCTGTGCAAATTGAGTTGAGTTACTCATTAAAACAAAAGTCCAAAACTTCACATACAGGCTTCATATTGTCATATTGGCTTGTAATTGCGTGTCTAAAAGATTAAAACTGTCCTTCTGTCATAACAAACCTGTTCCTGTGTACAGATGTACTCAACTTATTGGGCTAAGTGGGCAGCGATCTACTGAGCCAAAAATCAAAACCAAACGTGACCTGGTGTGAAAACTTTGGAGTCGACAATTCAAGAATTGTTCAGTATTGACACAAAATGAATTCGTTCGTACATGGCTAGATGTTGGATTCAACAACAAATTGAAACAACATTTGTTGTTGCAGCAAATGTAACCTACAGTATGCTTGGACAAAGTACTCTTTGAGTCCAAATCCACCCAGCTATGAATGGGTAAAGGGTATGGATAAGCAAGCAAAAGTGAGTGAGTGAGTTTAGTTTTACTCAGCAATACTCCAGCTATATGGCGGCTATCTGTAAATCATCAAGTCTGGACGAGACACTCCCAGACGATCTACGCAATTGGGATACGATGACATGTGTCAACCAAGTCAGCGAGCCTGATCACCGATCCCGTTAGTCGCCTTACGACAAGCATGGGTTACTGAAGATCAACTCTAACCCGGATCTTCACAGGTGCAAAAGTGCAAAACATGTAGCATGAGATGCATTTTGCACAGGTAGTTGGGGAACAGTCTGTCACACTGTGATCGAGGGTAAAATAATGCGTCAGCCGGTGCGCTGGTACCCAGCCACTATGTCAGCTCATTATATAAAAAAAACCCATTTTGGTTGATATTAGCGATTTTTCGAAAGTTTAACCAACAAAACGAGAAAGAAATATGAAAATTAATAACTCAAACAACATATTTTGAATATTTACTCAACCATTTTATATTTTGTTATTTGTACTTGTCTCTCTCCGCAAGGAATATAGTCAATTCCATGATTTTTTTAATGCGTTTTTGGGTGCATGTGTACTTAGATGAACTACATCAAAACGCTGAAGTTGTGAAAAGTCTATCATATCAGAATTTATGTCTGTAAGGATAAGATACATATTAAATATAATGACAGTTAGTCCCCCGAGGTGGTACCGACCACCCTAAAACCTACATAATTATGCATTTGCCATAACTGAAGTTGTGGAAATGATGATGAAAACTGTCACTTTCAACATTCTTATAGCTTTCAAGTTTAAGTAAGAAAATGAATAACTCACTACTAATTAAAAGAGTGAACTAAACTCACTCACTTAACCCGCTGGTTCACATGTCAACCCGCTGGTACAAATATATGTCACATTTCGTTGCCTGAGTGAACACATTTTACATTTTGTAGAAAACCAGTGTATTAATCCCTTAAAACAACACCGTTTTCACAACATCAAACATCAGAGGATTTTTATCAGAGATAAATACATATATTTCAGTGTTAAAACGGTAAAAAAGTATTTTTAACAAAGTTAATTATCATATAATTATTGAGTTTTTAAAAGAAATTGAACGGATTGGTAAATTTGGATTGATATGATTTCAAGATAGATATGTTTTAATGATTGGAAGTTTAAATTAGTAACTTAGATTGATAGTGACCGTACCCTCAATGGGGGTGGAAGTGTGTGTGTGTGTGTGTGTGTGTGTGTGGTTGTGTGTGTGTTAGAGTATTGTAAAATTATTGGCCTCCTGAGAGGATTCGTAAGTCCCGAAACTTTCAAATTAAATGTAAAACTTACCAGGATTTTAAACGTAGAATTTTTGTGTTGTTTAATTATGGCTAAGTTAGACTACAATCGCCAGCGGCTAGGGTCCATGTAGGTAGCAAAGATACTGTAATTCACCATAGACCTAGTATGGTGATCTACCTTCAGTTGTTGGTGATCCATAACCCGTTTTTATATTTTACTGTTGTGTCAAGCGATTTATTTTTATCATAGCGTACTAGTTTAAGTTAAGAACTGTGATAGACTAGTATTTTTACTGTCTTTCGATGACAGGTATTTACGTTTTTAATATAATGCTTTAAATATTGATATAAATTAAATTGTTCTCGTCACTATATGGCTGCAATATTGCCGATGTGACGCTAAATATACTAACTCACTCACTCACTCACGGTTTTAATTTTTATGATGAACAGATTTAGTGGGTAAGCACCCTTGAATATAAGTTTAAACAAAGTATAGGCGCTTCCGTGTCTAAGACATATGCTCTTACAAATGCAATTTAAATATCTATCCTTTTTGTATCATAGTGACTGAGTTTAGTTTTACTCCGTTTAAGCAATATTCCAGCAATATCAGAAATAGGCTTCACTCAATGTACACATGTCGGGAATCGAACTCGGGTGTTCGGCGTGACGAGCGAACGCTTCAACCGCTAGGCTACCCCACCGCCTCTTCATGTATCATAACTGAAACATTATTATATATATCAACACGTCACAATTTAATTCTGGACTCACGAAAGTCCAGAAACTCTCCGCACTGTGGACACTTTCTGACAAGGGATTTGACCAAATGGAACATGCAGTTGTTATGAATACATGCCAAGGATGAAAAAATGAAAAAAAATTGTTCCGAAAACTTTAAATTTAGACTCGCTCGCCCATGGGCGAACAGTGGCCCATGGGCGAGCGAGTTTAAATTTAAAGTTTTCGAAAATTTTTTTGTGCATTTTTTCAAATCCCTTGTCAGAAAGTGTCCACAGTGGGGAGAGTTTCTGGACTTTTGTGAGTCCAGAATGAAATTGTGACGTGTTGTATAAATTTGCAAGAAATATCCACCATTCATACTTATACTTTATACATCATAAGGGGCGGTGGGGTAGCCTAGTGTTCAAAGCGTTGGCTCGTCACGCTGAAGACCCGGGTTCGAATCTCAACATTGGTACAATGTGTTAAGCCCATTTCCGGTGTCCCCCGCCGTGATGTTGCTGGAATATTGCTAAAAGACGCGTAAAACCAAACTCAGTCAGTCAGTCAGTCAGTATACACCATAAACCCTTATAGTAATTTCCACTCTCTAGATACATTGTATTTTGAACATAGCATTGATGATGATTGACATAATTTACAAATTGTTTGACATTGTTTCTCGACTCTAATTTATAAACCCGGTATTTACTAACTCTAGCCGTTTATTTCTCATATGCTCATTGTGTATTACCCTATGCAGAATCACCTTTGTTATGTGATGCCATGTGAAGCCATGACTGGATTAACGTTCATTTCCAAGCATGGATTGAAAAGTTGATACCTCGTCAAATGCTGAATAATAGAGCATATGGAATATATTCCTCTTGAATGTAATAGGTGCTGACATTTCCGAATCGCTTTTACGTTTACTAGGTTTTGAAATATGACCACCTCCTCAAACTGGCAAACGTTTGTAAATTTTCAAATGTTTCTACCTTGGAAACTTTGATTATTCCATATATCACGAGTATGTATTTGAATAGTTTATATATGTTCATAATACCGGTATAAGAAAGAGATGATCACATATGTATCCAGTATGTGAAATATTGGATTTACATTGTTACAATTTCACCATGGTTTCAAAACTTACCATCAATGCTCATGTGACACTATTAAGCTTATACCGCTAAGGTCTGACTAAACAAAACAGTGTTATGTGAGCAGATATGTTTCCATTAGGTCTCCAGCTTAATAACATCCTTCCAACAGGTCAGTTTGTTTTACAAATGAGAGTGGGAGAGTTAGAGAAAAGGTTTCCAGACACACACTCTTCAAAACAAGAATAGCATAGGCAAAAATTAAGGAACTGTAATAAACGTCTTTAAGTGTACTTAAGTCGAGTAAACTTGACAAAGATTAAGGGAAATCGACACACAGATGAGCTGATATATTTTTGTCATTGTCAGCATTCATTCAGTTCACTTAATCACTGCACACGTGTGGACCCAAGTTTGCGTTCAGGTCAGTACCTGCATCAAAATTAACAGCCTCACTAACGTTTTAAACAGTTGTTTTGATTGGTCCCTTTTCGGGGATGATTTCATTATTTCATGTCGTGGTAAGAACATGCACGCAATAGAAAGACAACTACAACTCTCCTTTAACAAAATCCAAAAAAAAATAGGCCAATGAAAATGGTTTTAAGTTTTCAAAATCCAAAACAAATTGTATTTACTTTTGTCGTAAATACAAACCACTCAGGGATCCAGACCTATCTTTAGATGGTACTCCCATCAATGTAGTAGAAGAGGCCAAAATCTTGGGAGTGATATTCGACCGTCACTTAACATTCTTACCACACATAAAATATTTGAAAACAAAGTGCTTGAAGACTCTTGATGTGCTCAAAGTCGTTTCAAATACAGAGTGGGGAGAGGATCAGACTACCCCCTTCACCTCTACAGATAATTGGTTCGTTCTAAACTAGATTACAGCTCCATTGTCTATGGCGGATCCACCACCAAGGCCTTAGGCTCTGCCTGGGGGCTTTTAGGACCTCTCCGGTAGACAGTCTATATGTGGAGGCGAACGAACCTTACCTTGAAACAACACCGCACTAAACTTTCACTGCAGTATATCACTAAACTACGTTTAAATGAGTCCAATCCAGCATACAATTGTGTTTTCAACCCTCTCTATGAAAATATATTTTCTAAGCTGCAACGCCTGGTTCTAACGCTTGGAATCAGAATACAACCACACATATCTGCAGCTAAAATTGATCTCAATATCATAGCACCTTACCGACTTCTGTCTTCGCCACCGTGGCAGATGGTTAAACCACAGGTCGGATCATACCCTACCAAACTCAAAAAGTCTGAAGCAAATCCTTTGGTGTTCCAACAGGAACACAACCAGTTTCACAAACGGATCCAAGGATGATGGCCATGTTGCTAGTGCTACAGTCATTGGATCCAAGACTGTTTCCTCCAGAATTTCAGACAATAGTTCAATTTTCACTGCTGAGGCTATCTTCACAGCTTTGACCTATATTAAACAACAATACATTCCAAAAACTTCTTCGTTTACAGATTCATTATATTGCCTTCAAACACGTTAGAATGTTTTTTATCATCCTAGACATTTTAGAACTTTACAACGATCTTTCTACTGGCCAATGTGACATCGTTCTCTGGTGGTTGCCTGGTCACTTCGGCATAGCAGGTAACACGAAGGCCGATACTGCAACTAAAGCAGCTCATCCCTTATCTCCACTGCTGATCCCGTACAGTGATTTCAAACCCACTATCAAAAGTTATACTCTGGACCTTATGCGAAAAAGGTGGGAAACTGTATGAATTGAAACCAACAATTGGTTATACCTACTTGGGTTGTCAGTCAAGACGTGATGAAGCAATTTTACGACGATGTCGTATTGGCCACAGTCGGTTTACTCATGACTATCTGCTGAAAACGGATGGGGATGGACCTCCCATGTGTGTCTCTTGCGATGAGATGTTCACCATCAAGCATATTCTGCTTGACTGTGTGGACTTTTCGACTGCAAGGGATTCACATTATGATGCGACAAATGATGCGAATGATCTTTTTCCCGCGTGAGCGGGCATCTGATTCTTAACTACCTGAGGGAAGTTGATCTGTATCATAAATTGTAACCGTATAATGTGAATAACAAATTGCGTGCTTTTAAATTTAGTGCTGTCACATTTTTTTCTGTCTTTAAATGACTGTGCAATGAATATATATGTCTTTGAAATAGAACTCATTTGGATTTTGTATTTGAAGTGTTTATAAATGAAGACTTGTTCTCGTCAATATATTGCTGGAAAAATGCCGATGTGACGTAAAGACCAATTCAGTTCAATTCAATTCTGATGGTTTGGTCGGATACTCCTCGAAGACCAGGCACCTGTCCTGCAGTGTCCATTGCTGTAGCAAATCGATGATCAATCGGTCCTGAGCAGGAGTGGTCACTTGGTATTCCACTTTTGGGAAGATCTTGGGGTCAAATTGAAGGGGATCCGCCTTTTACTCAGAAAGTCCGGATATCAGAAGGCCCGTTTGTCAGAATCCCGTTTATCAGAAGGTCCGGTGGTCAGAAAGCCCGTTTGTCAGATGGCCTATTAGCCGAAAAGACATACCAACGAATCTATTATGGAAATATACGATGAACCGCAATCCACTCCATGCGTGTGGACAGGCTCTTGTATTATGATGATATTAGAGTCGTTATCTGCAAGGTCAAATTTGTTAGTTCTTATACTTGCCACACAGGCCTTGCGCAAGCATCGCCAGTAGAGGGCGTTGGCAGTTACCTTGTTTTTTTTTTGTATCTATATCCATGATAAACAAGTATCTTTCCTCGTGTAGTTTGCATAAGCGAGGCTCTAGCAGCTTGTGACGTGTATTAACAAACTGGTGCTGACCTGCACAGTTTTTGTATGCATTAGTCAATTTGAAAGTGGGTCTAGTCAAACTCATTTGTTTTCTATTGGCTTACATATTCCATTTCTTTGCCCTCTTATTTTCCTCATGCACGTTCGTTTATTTTCATTCTCTTTTTCTCCATCTGTCTCCTATTCTCCCTCCCTCCATTCGTCTCTGTCACACGGTCAAATAATTTTCTGACTAACGGGCCTTCTGACATTCGGGCTTTCTGACTACCGGACCTTCTGACTAACGGGATTCTGACTGACGGGCCTTCTGACCATTCCACCTTCTGACTAAAAGGGTGGCGGGTATATCTGTGTCATAATCTATGCCACAATGCATTTGGGAACGTTGAAGTATCTTGCAACAGTAGCCTCAGACGCCCCTGATTCCAAACGTCCAATAGCGATATTTCGGTCAGTAGCATTCAATCTTGTCATTTTTTATTGCCGTTTACATTGTATATTATGTAATGAAAAGATGAATTTGGTTTGTGTTTTATGCTCGACGTCTCTATTCATATTTCAGACGCACTGCACGTGCATTACGTGGAAAACGTTTTCTGCATGCACTCTTCATTATCGTTTTCAGTCTTTTTGACCAACATTTACAAACACATTTGGGCATGGAGTTGCGCGCAATACGCAACAACCACGACATGATTAAGGGGATTTAAACATTGAAATTGTCATAAAGACGACTTGCGTCAAAATATATCAAAATAATGAACGGCTGAAAACGCCTATGCTTTTGTTTTTTGCTTTTTTGTTTTGAAGAGTCTATTTTGGAGCCTTTTAGCGTTTGCTCACATGTTTGAGAGGGTTTATTCTTTTTATTATACGTTTCATTTAGGCGGTTTGCAATCACCATCTACAGCTACTGTGCCGGATAGCACCGCAGATCATGATGGTAAACAACGTCAAGTTTCAGGTAAGTTCTTCTAAATGTATTCCATAACCTGTCGAAAACAAATTACACATTTCTGTATCCAATAAGATTACTCACTTATTCAAATTCAGTACTACATGTTGATCACTGCAAACATGATCAAAATTAAATATTGATTGATGAAGTGATTAGGAGTTCGATGTTTGACATTTCACCACTAGTAAAGAGAACACTTTGCAAGATCACTATTCTCATCTTCACTTTACTCACTTATGTATGCAACCATTGTTTCTTGGGAACAATATATTATTCACAATACCTTTCATTTAGGCGCTTTTCAATCACCATCTACAGCTATAGTACGGGATACCGCTGCGGATCATAATGGAAAACGACGTCAAGTATCTGGTAAGGTCTTCTGATTGCTTTCCATAGATTTTCGGAAACAAATTAATCAAGCATTTGGTTTTGAAAATTAGAATAAACTCATGGTGTGAAATTTAAATATTAAGTAATGTTCCGAAAATGTTCAAATTATTACTGTAATATTATGAAACTGTCTAATACATGACTACACTGGAGTCATTTAGGTTTATAAACCGACATGTAAATTACTATAAGCAGTTACTAAAGTACTGTAATGTTTCGCATTCGTTTAATTTACTCACATTTACGCACATTTAATTTACTCACTAACATATGAAACTATTTTGTTCTGGGGAACAATAGTAGGAAATAGACAGAGCACTGCTGATGCGACCTTAAAAGGCCAGATTAAACGAAAATATATCCCGTTTTTTACACAAATAAAAATAATAAATATTGAGAAAGTGTTATCCAAAATAAAACATATGCTACAAATAGTATTTGTGCTCGTAGTTTCAAAGCCAAAACAGTACGATATCACAAGTAACTAATATATTTTTCGCGTTATATCGATTCATATTTGGCAAATTTCCCGAGAGCTCTGTTTCCATGAAAAACACACTATGGATTATGTCCGTTGCAATATGACGTCACCGGTTCCCCAAGATCCTTATAACACCCATTTCACGTAATTGTAGTAACAGGTGTGTAGTTCGTGTGTCTAGATGCACACCCTACTGTTTTAACCCTCATCCACTCATTGTTAATTGTAGCGAGGGCAATGCTACTGAACACTACATGCAGCTCGCCATTTTGCGCACATTCCAATATTTACTGGGAGAGCTGAGTTTCAAGAAAACATATTAATGATCACGGATTTGTTGTTGTTAATAAAAAGTCCAATGATCAATTATCTACATGTCCAACACCTTGATAAAGCCAGACATGGCCAAGCCTATGACCAAGTTATTTATGTGGATTGCGCAATTAGGGCGTTTACGCTGAATTACATTTAATGTAAAATAACATAGTTTTCGATATCTGTATGAAGGCATATAGTTTTCGATATCTATAACAAGTTTTATCAACTTGTTGTTCTAATTGTAACTAAGGGAAACAGTCAGAAATGAGAAAAAGAACGTGTACTGTCAATGTTGTACGTCAGTCAGACAGAGACTATAATAATGGTGTTGAATGTATCAAATAATTGAAATACATATATTCTGTATTATTAGATAAAAAATCTTTGTTTTTATTCATCCATTAAAACTGTATTTATTGAAGAATTGTATATCACTGATGTGAAGAACCAAAAATACAGGTCATTACTTCTATTTGAAACAAATTTCAATCGTTTCAGAGTACAAAATATTACAAAACGTTTTTGTAATGCTAAAAATTATGATGCTAAATGTCTCCTGTGTCATGTGTTAAGTTACGGATAAGAAATTACCGTGACACAAATCTTGTGAGTCCCCTTTAAACCAGACAAGTCTATGATATTCAATAATATATTGAATCAACAATAAACATGGTTACAATAAATGACAGTGCTCATTTCCAAAACAATACAATCGAGTCACAAATGTAATCTATTAACTCACCAAAGTCTTGATATCTCTGGTAAAGAACAAATGTACTGGCTGTCTCACATTTTATGCATTTGCGATCTCTGAATCAAGAAAAGTCGCCTTGTTTTTATCTCTGAAGTCTCTTACCGTTGGTGATGTTATACGTTACTTTGATATTTTCATACCTGCTTTTTTACCCGATTAGTTTCACAATGTATGTCTTTTGCTTTCAGACTACATAGGAGACCAGTCTAAATCAGTTGGCACCGATTAAATCATAATCTAAGGAGGTAGCTCTTGCCTTTGTAGCTCGGAAAACTGTGCATCCATATATACCAAATGCATTGATTATATTTACCCTCATTATACGAAGTGAGATGGGACGAAGTGTATGTTTGTGTGTGTGTGTGTGTGTGTGTGCGTGTGCGTGTGCGTGTGCGTGTATGGAGATGTTGATCACTGGATTAGAAGGAGCATAGTGTTGCAATATACAGGTGATTAGATGTATCAAATAATATTGATTAATATTCACATATCCAGTTGAATGACTTAGTATAATAACCAGTCCAGAATTTCGAGACTAAGTTGCACAATAGGACGGAACCCAGCCAGTAGGAAACGAGACTATTGTGTAATCAATGGTTTGCTTGAAATTGGGCACCACCTAACCTTAAAAGTTTGTGAGTTTAGTTTTACGCCGCTTTTAGCCATATTTTAGCAATATCAAGGCGGGGGACACCAGAAATGTGCTCCACACATGTACCCATGTATGGAATCGAACCTGGGTCTTTGGCGTAACGAGCGAACGCTTTAACCACTTGGCTACCCCACCGCGCCTAACCGTAAACAAGATTGTAGTATTGTACGGTTCATGACGATATATTTAATCCCAGGAGATTGTGAATGACAACACCAAATGGGAATAAAGATATATTTGACAGCCTTAAGTTTGAATTGATAACCAAGTATACCCCCTTGGACAGAAACGTACTGCGCGAGTGGCTGAAGGGATGGTGTAAATCAAGCTCCGGTCCTTGCAGGTACCAAATGTACTGAAAGTTACCATTGTCTTTGGTAGGGTGATCCGCCCTCAGTTGTAGATGATCTGTATCTCCTTTTATGTTGTAATATCCTAAATAGCTTATGTTTCAAGTTACATGTTGCTTTCAATCTCTAACTGTGATATACTAGTCGGTTTGCTGTCCTATGGCGACATATCTTATAATGTAACGTTACAAAGTATTTACGTGCAAACTGTTTTTAGTCACGATGTTGCAGAAATATTGCTAAAGCGACTTTAAGTGTCAACTCACTCACTCAATCACTCACCCAGAAACGTACTGAGAAGTGTACCCACAAAAGTAACATTCTTCAGTCAAATTAAATACTTTACATTATTCTGCCCATTGGCCTTTGTGAAGCTGAAAGTTGATATCAGTTCAAGGCAGTGCGTCAAATATTCAGTCTACACAGGGAACTTCTAGCCTGCTGAATTGATTTCACCAAAAGACGTTAATAACAGGGTGGGTGATTTCAAACAGTCGATCGGTGTACCATTAAACTAAGGATAACTGAACCAATATTTTGCACATTAATACTAGATAGACAAATAAACATTAGTTTTAATAAATATCCTGATATTTTCAAACATACAGAGGTTAAGGTCAAAGTAAACAAATAACGTAACTTTTCTTTGCATTGACATTCTTAAAATATCAGAATTGTTTTTCTTTTAACGATAGACACAGAACACTATAATGCTATTGTTATGACATACTGGCACAGAGCTACAGATAACTTTTTGGGTCATTGGGTGATGTACTCGCTTGTGTTCATCTCAATTGGGTCTTTTGTTGGTTACCCAGCCACGTTGGCATTTCTGGGAATACAATGGCTGATCTTGCTGCCAAGGCAGCACTCACAAAATCTGTGACACCACTTCTTTTTCCATACTCTGATTACAAAGCTAGCATTAGAACTTACATCCGTGATCTGATGCAGAAGAAGTGGGACACCCAAGTAGGTCTAGTCAAACTCATTTGTTTTCTATTGGCTTACATATTCCATTTCTTTGCCCTCTTATTTTCCTCATGCACGTTCGTTTATTTTCATTCTCTTTTTCTCCATCTGTCTCCTATTCTCCCTCCCTCCATTCGTCTCTCTCACACGGTCAAATAATTTTCTGACTAACGGGCCTTCTGTCATTCGGGCTTTCTGACTACCGGACCTTCTGACTAACGGGATTCTGACTGACGGGCCTTCTGACCATTCCACCTTCTGACTAAAAGGGTGGCGGGTATATCTGTGTCATAATCTATGCCACAATGCTGTTGGGAACGTTGAAGTATCTTGCAACAGCAGCCTCAGACGCCCCTGATTCCAAACGTCCAATAGCGATACTTCGGTAATCTTGGCATTTATTTATTGCCGTTTACATTGTAGATTATGTAATGAAATGATGAATTTGGTTTGTGTTTTATGCTCGACGTCTCTATTCATATTTCAGACCCACTGCACGTGCATTACGTGGAAAACGTTTTCTGCATGCACTTTTCATTATCGTTTTCCGTCTTTTTGACCAACGTTTACAAACACATTTGGGCATGGAGTTGTGCGCAATACGCAACAACCACGACATGATAAAGGGGATTTAAACATTGAAATTGTCATAAAGACGACTGGCGTCAAAATATATCAAAATAATGAACGGCTGAAAACGCCTATGCGTTTGTTTTTGGCTTTTTTGTTTTGAAGAGTGTATTTTGGAGCCTTTTAACGTTTGCTCACATGTTTGAGAGGGTTTATTCTTTTGTAATACGTTTCATTTAGGCGGTTTGCAATCACCATCTACAGCTACTGTGCGGGATAGCACCGCAGATCATGATGGTAAACGTCAAGTTTCAGGTAAGTTCTTCTAATTGTCTAACTTGTCGAAAACAAATTACACATTTCTATATCCAATAAGATTACTCACTTATTCAAATTCAGTACTACATGTTGATCACTGCAAACATTATCAAAATTAAATATTGATTGATGAAGTGATTAGGAGTTCGATGTTTGACATTTCACCACTAGTAAAGAGAACACTTTGCAAGATCACTATTCTCATCTTCACTTTACTCACTTATATATGCAACCATTGTTTCTTGGGAACAATATATTATTCACAATACCTTTCATTTAGGCGCTTTGCAATCACCATCTACAGCTATAGTACGGGATACCGCTGCGGATCATAATGGAAAACGACGTCAAGTATCTGGTAAGGTCTTCTAATTGCTTTCCATAGATTTTCGGAAACAAATTATTCAAGCATTTGGTTTGAAAATTAGAATATACTCATGGTGTGAAATTTAAATATTAAGTAATGTTCCGAAAATGTTCAAATTATTACTGTAATATTATGAAACTGTATAATACATGACTACACTCGAGTCATTTAGGTTTATAAACCGACAAGTAAATTACTATAAGCAGTTTCTAAAGTACTGTAATGTTTCGCATCCGTTTAATTTACTCACATTTACGCACATTTAATTTACTCACTAACATATGAAACTATTTTGTTCTGGGGAACAATAGTAGGAAATAGACAGAGCACTGCTGATGCGACCTTAAAAGGCCAGATTAAACGAAAATATATCCCGTTTTTTACACAAATAAAAATAATAAATATTGAGAAAGTGCTATCCAAAATAAAACATATGCTACAAATAGTATTTGTGCTCGTAGTTTCAAAGCCAAAACAGTACGATATCACAAGTAACTAATATATTTTTCGCGTTATATCGATTCATATTTGGCAAATTTCCCGAGAGCTCTGTTTCCATGAAAAACACACTATGGATTATGTCCGTTGCAATATGACGTCACCGGTTCCCCAAGATCCTTATAACACCCATTTCACGTAATTGTAGTAACAGGTGTGTAGTTCGTGTGTCTAGATGCACACCCTACTGTTTTAACCCTCATCCACTCATTGTTAATTGTAGCGAGGGCAAAGCTACTGAACACTACATGCAGCTCGCCATTTTGCGCACATTCCAATATTTACTGGGAGAACTGAGTTTCAAGAAAACATATTAACTCATTAAGCCCGACAGACACTTCACTACTCAACACCTGGAACCCCTCGCTGATTGCCCTTCTCGCTGTTGCGAGCTAATTAGTGCTATTCACACCTGATTTCCCTGGCAGGTTTCGGGGATGACAGGAAACTGTCTAGTCGTACAAACAAGCTCTGATTGTTTAATTGTGCCGTAAAGATACAAGTTAAAAGAAAGCAGGTGTGAATACATATCATGTATGGCAACGTTTTATGTAATTTATTTTGCAAGATTCTCTTGTAGACCTTTGGTGGCTTGTACATTTATGTTTTATCAACATATGTATGTATTCTTTGTATGTAAGAGATGAAACATACATAACAAATTCTTTCTCTTATATCATTGTGTGAGGTTTAATTTGACAAAATATCTATGACAGTGACATACTGTAATTTACATACATGCTTTATAATCTTCTACGATATGAGCGTTTTTGCCGATAGATTTCTACTGTATACTGAATATTTCAAGGAAAGTACTATTACGCTAGTCTGTGACTAACAAAGAGCACATTCATAACTTTGTTCCATCTAGATTTAATGCCAAAACATACGTGATCATACGAACATACATATAAAAATTGTATAATACAGATTCCTAGTATAGACATGAAACAAAGAGTCACGTGATAGGGCGTCATCAAATTTCCCCAGTAGAACATGCGGTATCTCAATCGCTCAATTTGATCATTTGTTGTTTATGACCAATCGTATCACGAGATACCTGTCACAGAGGAAGGGACAGGTGATGGGGCGTGGGCGAAATTTCTGAAGACCACGTTTGGTCACTCAACAGCTGGATAGAGATTGATTATTGGCTATACCGTTGACCAGTCGATATGCTGGGTTTCGGCTTTAACAACTCAAGCTATCATGTAACAGTTTGTGTATTGTAAACATACATAATCGTAACGATCTATGAAATATACACATAAGACACATAGGAGTAGATAGATCTCAGAGATCGAAAACACATTTTAGTGATTTTCGATAAGTAAAACAAAGTGATTGAAATCCAACCATTGAGTAGAGATAGTATTTATTTTCATATACATTTTACGCACACAGCCAGTACATAAAACATAATGGTTTGCTGTACATGTAAATATAATCTTCACCTTGATATGAATGAATATCCAAATTAAAGTACACGTATTATAGAATTAAATAAGTGACACGATACTGAATTATTATAATGTATAAACTTGCGGTTTAATCCCCCCAAATGTTTATGAAGATGGGCGTGCCTATATTTATACTGAATGTAAACGAGGTTCATAAGTTTATAGATGTGCATGCGTAAACATTACAAAGAGGGGCGTTACTCCATAAAGCAGGTTGTCCAATGATATAACATCGCATGTTTTTTTTACACTTGTCATGGGTCTTCAATTATCTCATTACTGTAATATGATTGATTATACGCATGTGTATAGATACCGTAACTGATATACTATCCAGCTTTTATTGACGATTGATCAATAGAGACTGAGTTCATTGATACACGTGATAATTACACCGGATTTGATCGTTACAGAGATCAAATGGAAATGTTTTTCACAATGCTCATGTAAATTGGTTTGAAGGGGAAATTTATGAAATTTATCATCAAGATGTACTCATCATTATGTGCTTGTGTCAGAACTGATACTGGATTACCATCTTATTTCAACTGTAAGGCAAGGATGTATTTTAAGTCAACTATCACAAATGCTGGAGAATGATGGGGGAAGTGGTATTTTTATATCTTCACAAGCCAAGGATGTTTATTCTCTCCTATTTGCTGATGATGTCTCATCTGTATCTGACAGTGCTATGCAGCTCCAAAGGAAAATTAATGTTGTTGAAAGGTTTTGTGCAGAGACTGTAATGAAGGTGAACCTGAAAAAGACTAAAATAATGGTATTTCGCAATGGAGGTCCGCTCAGGGATTATGAGAAGTGTTTTTAAATGGAACACAAATTGAGGTTGTTAATATGTATAGATACTTAGGTATTGTGTTTACTCCAAGATTGTCATGGACAAAAGCGAAAACCTGTTTATCGTCTCAAGCGAGGAAGGCCATATTTTCTATCAACAATTATCAAAAACGTTTTGGATATATTAACCATCATGAATTGTTTAAGATATTTGACTCTATGATTGCACCAATACTCTGTTACGGATCGGAAATATGGGGAACAAGCTACTGTAAAATTATTGAAACTGTGCACACCAGATTTTGCAAGTCATTTCTTAAAGTTAGTAAAACTACCAACAACAACATGGTTCTGGGAGAGTGTGGGAGAACTCCCCTCCAGTATCAATATATCTCAAGAGCAGAAAACTCTCGATGATAATGGTAAAACAACATATGCTTCTCATATTAGGCTGATATTATTCCAATATGGATTTGGTTTCTTATGGATATCACAAGAAATTGGCTGTATATCCACATTCATGGTAATTTGTAAACAGAGATTCTATGACTGCTTCACTCAAAAGTGGCATGCATCACTACTTTCGTCACCCAAATGTAAATACTATTCACAATTTAAATCATCTCTAAGCAATCAACCATATTTAACCAGTGAATTGCTACCAAAACAGCGTAAAATCATAACTCAGTTTCGGTGCTGTAACTTCAGACTCGCAGTGGAATGTGGCCGTCATACAAACACCCCGTAAAATGAACGTCTCTGCCTCTTTTGTCATGCAGCTGGCCTTGATTACATCGAAGATGAACTCCATAGTTTGTGTCCAAAATATTCCCAACAAAGATCTGATTGTTTTTCAATACATCTGACTCAACCACCGACAATTGAAACTTGAGTAAATATCTTTCACAAGTTCGCCGTAGAAGGAATGAATAACTGTAAAACAAATCAATACTAAACTTTACTTAGCTTTACTCAGTATGTATTTACTTTTGCCAAATGTATGTATTATTGGCCTTGGGCCTAAATTACCGAATAAACCTGTCTGTCTGTAAATTGCACAGAAAACTGACAAATTCAAATCAACATGAAACTTTTAACAGCTTGAACAAAAATACTTGAAATACATTTGTATGGTTTACATGTAATAACTTATGATATTACTTCTGTCTATGTCTAAGAAGTTTTTGAATTACCAACTAACTGTGTTTTGTGACAAACGTAGTAAAAGATTTCATTGTTGTAATAACACTGACATGTATTATATTCGATGCAAAGGCGCGACTTATTACTTTATATTCGATTAGGTATTATGTGTTACGATATTTCTATAGCGCACATATCCAGGCAACTAGTGCTTGCTCAAGGCGCTGGTAACATTATCAACTTTAGAGTATGGAAAATAACTAGTTACAATTCATTAAGCTTTAAATAAGTAAGTTAAATTATGTCTAATCTATTCGAGCTTGGATGTATAATGATTTGGGTTTATACGTTATGTTTCATTATATGAAACATGAAAACGTAATAATACCTAAAAAGTAAATTCAAACTATTTTATTGTGTTTGAATTCTTTGTATGTCCTTGAAATTTCGTATATTGCTTCCTATTTATTAGGAAGTTGAAGAAAATATAATCTTCAGTAACCTCGAAACCATTACATCTAATTCAATCAATGTGCATAAGAATTATTTTATTATCTATTCCCAATGAAGAGTACCAGACACTTACCCCTGTAAACACATCATAATCCCCTTTCTCGCCGACATGTGTTCATTTGCCAAATGCTGTATGAGCCTATGATAATGATTAGCAATTGCTATCAAAACAATTTAAATACTTCTTCTGATAGACACTAAAGGTAGCATCTCTCGTAAGAAAGGCTAATATTTGCTCAGCCCTACTAAATTGGTTGAAATAATAGGTACAGAGCGATTTTTAAAAGTACGACACATATGTGCGTCTCTCGCTGAATAAGAGGTGCTTTCTGTCGACGGATATATGTGGCTCTCGCTGTGAGAAACTGCCAATTACCTGCCCCATAAACACGTCACTCGCTGTGAGGAGCTGATTAATTTGCCCCATATGTGCGTCTCTCGGCCTTAATGAGTTAATGAACACGGATATGTTGTTGTTTTTAATAAAAAGTCCAATGATCAATAATCTACATTTCCAACACCTTGATAAAGCCAGACATGGCCAAGCCTATGACCAAGTTATTTATGTGAGTTGCCCAATTAGGGCGTTTACGCTGAATTACATTTAATGTAAAATAACATAGTTTTCGATATCTATATGAAGGCATATAGTTTTCGATATCTATAACAAGTTTTATCAACTTGTTGTTCTAATTGTAACTAAGGGAAACAGTCAGAAATGAGAAAAAGAACGTGTACTGTCAATGTTGTACGTGAGTTTGCGTCAGTCAGATAGAGACTATAATAATAATGGTGTTGAATGTATAAAATTATTGAAATACATATATTCTGTATTATTAGATAAAAAATCTTTGTTTTTATTCATCCATTAAAACTGTATTTATTGAAGAATTGTATATCACTGATGTGAAGAACCAAAAATACAGGTCATTACTTCTATTTGAAACAAATTTCAATCGTTTCAGAGTACAAAATATTACAAAACGTTTTTGTAATGCTAAAAATAATGATGCTAAATGTCTCCTGTGTCATGTGTTAAGTTACGGATTAGAAATTACCGTGACACAAATCTTGTGAGTCCCCTTTAAACCAGACAAGTCTATGATATTCAATAATATATTGAATCAACAATACACATGGTTACAATAAATGACAATGCTCATTTCCAAAACAATACAATCGAGTCACAAATGTAAGCTATTAACTCACCAAAGTCTTGATATATCTGGTAAGAACGAATGTACTGTCTGTCTCACATTTTATGCATTTGCGATCTCTGAATCAAGAAAAGTCGCCTTGTTTTTATCTCTGAAGTCTCTTACCGTTGGTGATGTTATACGTTACTTTGATATTTTCATACCTGCTTTTTTACCCGATTAGTTTCACGATGTATGTCTTTGGCTTTCAGACTAGATAGGAGACCAGTCTTAATCAGTTGGCATCGATTAAATCATTATCTAAGGAAGTAGCTCTTGCCTTTGTAGCTCGGAAAACTGTGCATCCATATATACCAAATGCATTGATTATATTTACCCTCATTATACGAGGTGAGATGGGACGAAGTGTTTGTTTGTGTGTGTGTGTGTGTGCGTGCGTGTGCGTGTGCGTGTATGGAGATGTTGATCACTGGATTAGAAGGAGCATAGTGTTGCAATATACAGGTGATTAGATGTATCAAATAATATTGATTAATATTCACATATCCAGTTGAATGACTTAGTACAATAACCAGTCCAGAATTTCGAGAGTAAGTTGCGCAATAAGACGGAACCCAGTCAGTAGGAAACGAGACTGTTGTGTAATCAATGTTTTGCTTGAAACTGGGCACCACCTAACCTTAAAAGTTTGTGAGTTTAGTTTTACGCCGCTTTTAGCAATATTTTAGCAATATCACGACGGGGGACACCAGAAATGTGCTCCACACATGTACCCATGTATGGAATCGAACCTGGGTCTTTGGCGTAACGAGCGAACGCTTTAACCACTTGGCTACCCCACCGCGCCTAACCGTAAACAAGATTGTATCGTATTGTATGGTTCATGACGATATATTTAATCCCAGGAGATTGTGAATGGCTTTTACTTGGCAATATCAACACTAAATGGGAATAAAGATATATTTGACAGCCTTCAGTTTGAATTGATAACCAAGTATATCCCCTTGGACAGAAACGTACTGCGCGAGTGGCTGAAGGGATGGTGTAAATCAAGCTCGGGTCCTTGCAGGTACCAAATGTACTGAAAGTCACCATTGTCTTTGGTAGGGTGATCCGCCCTCAGTTGTTGATGATCTGTATCTCCTTTTATGTTGTAATATCCTAAATAGCTTATGTTTCAAGTTACATGTTACTTTCAATCTCTAACTATGATATACTAGTTGGTTTGCTGTCCTATGGCGACATATCTTATAATGTAACGTTATAAAGTATTTACGTACGAACTGTTTTTAGTCACGATGTTGCAGAAATATTGCTAAAGCGACTTTAAGTGTCAACTCACTCACTCAATCACTCACCCAGAAACGTACTGAGAAGTGTACCCACAAAAGTAACATTCTTCAGTCAAATTAAATACTTTACATTATTCTGCCCATTGGCCTTTGTGAAGCTGAAAGTTGATATCAGTTCAAGGCAGTGCGTCAATTATTCAGTCTACACAGGGAACTCCTAGCCTGCTGAATTGATTTCACCAAAAGACGTTAATAACAGGGTGGGTGATTTCAAACAGTCGATCGGTGTGCCATTAAACTAAGGATAACTGAACCAATATTTTGCACATTAATACTAGATAGACAAATAAACATTAGTTTTAATAAATATCCTGATATTTTCAAACATACAGAGGTTAAGGTCAAAGTAAACAAATAATGTAACTTTTCTTTGCATTGACACTCTTAAAATATCAGAATTGTTTTTCTTGTAACGATAGACACAGAACACTATAATGCTATTGTAATGATATACTGGCACAGAGCTACAGATAACTTTTTGGGTCACTGGGTGATGTACTCGCTTGTGTTCATCTCAATTGGGTCTTTCGTTGGTTACCCAGCCACGTTGGCATTTCTGGGAATACAATGGCTGATCTTGCTGCCAAGGCAGCACTCACAAAATCTGTGACACCACTTCTTTTTCCATACTCTGATTACAAAGCTAGCATTAGAACTTACATCCGTGATCTGATGCAGAAGAAGTGGGACACCCAAGTAGGTATTAACAAATTACATGAAATAAAACCTTATACTGGTTACACCTACTTGGGTTGTCAGTCCAGATTTGAGGAGGTCATTATGCGACGATGTCGCATTGGCCATTCGCGTTATACTCACAAATACCTTTTAAAAGGTGAAGATCCTCCGTTTTGTATCCCTTGTGATGAGAGAACCACGATCAAGCATGTCCTGCTTGGCTGTGTTGAATTCTCCATCATAAGGGACAAATATTTCAATGTAAAAACACTGAAGGATCTTTCTACAAATGTTAATTATCATTTAATTATTCGTTTTTTAAAAGAAACTGATTTGTTTGATGAATTCTGAATAATGCGTTTTGTAAATAGATATATTTTAAATATTGGTAATTTAGATTAGTAACTTGGATTGTTAGTGGCTGTACCCTCAAAGGGGTTAAAGTACTGTAAAATTATTGTCCTCCTGAGATGGTACGTAAGTCCCAAAACTTTCAAAGTAAAATGTAAATTTACCATATCTTAAACGTAGTATCTTTGTTTTTTTAACTTCCGGCTACATTTTCCTACAATCGCCAGCGGCTGAAGGGATGGTGTAAATTGAGCTAGGGTCCATGCAGGTAGCACAAGTAATGTAAGTTGCTTAGTATGGTGATCTACCTTCAGTTGTTGGCGATCTATAGCCCGTGTTTTATACTGTATTGTCCTCTTTAATTGAAATGTTTTAGCTTTTTCGCACTAGTTTTATTCATATCTGTGATTCTCTAGTATGTTTACTGTCCATCGTCGACAGGTTTTAATCTTCAAAATGTTTTCTCTTTATATTGTATAAATTGTTTTCGTCACGATATTGCTGAGATATTGCCGATGTGACGTTAAATATTAACTCACTCACTCACTCATCTCAATTGGGTATCCTAATTTTCCTTTGAGTAACCAAATAAATTGTACCCATCTCACTCACACTCAATTGGGTATTTTGCCATTTTCAATTAATTGTAACAATATAATAAAGTTTAAATGTTAGTTTTCGTGTTTGTTATTTCATATTTGAGGTTTGGTGAATGTTAAAAACAACTAAAACATGATACATTCTGCATTCAGTTTAATACAAACTTCAAAGATTAGATATGCATGGATATACACCCAATTATTTAACTGTCTCACACTGATGCAAAACAATTATAAGATTGAGGTTTATGTTTTGAATACTGGAGTAGAACTGTCAGTCTCTCCCAAGGACCCAACGCGTGGTGAAACAACTTTCCTCACTTTGACAGGTCTATATAGAACAAATTTTATGGATAACAACTTCTTTTTTATTCGTGAGTGCGACGTTTCGATACAGATTCTTGTACCATTGTCAAGCACTAATGGAACATGAAGAAGGGGGAAGTATATATACACTGGATGTAACAATGTAACAAAGAAAACAACACTGTAGATCAACATCTATGAAGATACACCCCCAACAGTGACTGCAATTGTCCCATCATGCATTTCCTTAGCATGCGTATCAATTCCAAATACAAAATCTTTGTTCTTAGAATCTTCCTTCTCTTTCTTGGGTGTCTCATCTGTTACTTGTCTTACTTTGCCATGTTCTGTTCTTTTTCTCCCTGTTTGTAATTTAGTCTTACACATTATGCCCCACTAACTTGCATCGGTTACACCTCCTCTTGAGTGCAACTCTCATCTTTAGACCAGTGTCCCGTATTACCACATTTGTAACAAGGTAAATCACTCCTGTTTTTCTTCACATTTAAGTTTCCCTTGTTCCCAGACTTTCGGCTGTCTTCTCGTTTAGATCTCCTCATAGCATTCACTACACTTGGACCTTCAATAGTTTTGCTTGCATTTCTGACTCCTCTAGCGCTCAGTCGACACCGAAATGTCCAAAGTTAAATCACCCCCTTTTTCCCAGTAACTTCATCTTCAACCTGTGAAAGGAACATTTTTTTAATTACTTGGTATCGAATTCTTTCGTCAACAGCTCCAATATGTCCGCCAGCTTGCTGTCGCAGACAAGTTATGAATTGAGAAACAATCTCATCCGTCTGACATATGGCACGAAAAATGTGCCTCTCATATGGCATATTCACACTTGGTTGGAAATATTCGTTTAAGTCAGACTTCGTTTTCTCGTAAGCGTCACCGTCACCTGTCGGCACTAACGTGTAGAATATGTCTTGCACTTCTAGTCCAGCCATATGAAGTAACAGTGCTTTTTTCTGCTCTTCTTTCTTGACCCCCTTTCCGTCTGGAGATAGTTCGAATGCACGCAACTATACTCAGCAGCAAAACAAAATGTCAGTACGAATTCAAAATTAGATCGGCACTGTGATCAAATCATTACAGATATCGACGTAACAAGCGGATCAAACACATTTTTGTTTACAATATCTTGACATATCAATGAATAACTCAGCACAGTTCCAAGACATTACGTGAACGGTTGCAGTCCATTCGGACTCTTGACTTCAGTATCTAGTGTGACCACCACGAGCGGCAATAACTGCAGCACAGCGTCTATGCATGGAGTGCACCAATCGATTGATGAAGGCCATTGGCACCTTGAACTACACTCTGAGAAAGGCCTGACGCAATAAATCGGCTGTGCTGGCCACATTATGCAGTGGTAAGCCCTTAGTCCTGATTAAACTGACAATTTCATCCCAAAGATGTTCAACTGGGTTTAAATCAGGACTAAGGGCTGGTCACTGCTTAATGTTGACACCGTTCTGCTGTTGGAAGTCCCGTGTAGCTCTGGCCGTATGGGCTCTGGCGTTATCATGCTGGAAAATGCTGTTCCGGTGACGTGCGAAATGTGGTATGACGTGGGGTCTGAGAGCTTGGTCGATGTAGCGCATCGCTGT
This sequence comes from Haliotis rubra, assembly GCF_003918875.1. Taxonomy (NCBI): domain Eukaryota; kingdom Metazoa; phylum Mollusca; class Gastropoda; order Lepetellida; family Haliotidae; genus Haliotis; species Haliotis rubra. The sequence goes on along the minus strand of NW_025765216.1, from coordinate 164,801 downwards.
GATGCCGCCTCCTTTCCCTTGACCAAGGTTCTGGAACACCACAGGACCCACTCTCTGGTTAAGGCATATTCCACCCCATACCATGATGCTTGCACCTCCCCATGAGTCTCTTTCCATGACACATTGGTCTGAGTAACGCTGGCGACGTCGTCGCCATATTCTTGTCTTGCCATCTGCAGTTGACTCTTATCTGTGAACAGAAAAGTTCTCCATTGCCTGTATCGCCAGCTTTGGTGTTGTAGGGCAAACTGTAGACGTCCACGTCGATGACGAGGGGTGAGGATAGGTTCACGGTAGGGTCTACGGCAATGGAGGTTCCCGCTGTTAAGACGTCGGCGTACTGTATCCGTACTGATTGGTCTGTCTGGCGTGCTGTTTCGGATGCCTGCATGAAGGGATTCTGTACATGCTATCGCACAACATGGTGGTCTTGTCGTCTTGTGGTCACCCTTGGTCTGCCAGTACGGGGGCGATCATTTGTGGTGTTGGTGGCCCGGTAACGTTGCTGCACCCTGTCGATGGTCCGAGCGTTGACCTGGAAGTGATTGGCAACGGCCTGTGCAGTGTGGCCAGCATCAAGTCTTTCTAGCGCCTGGTTCCTCTGAGCTGTCGTGAGAAGGGGCATCCTGCTGACGTTGTAATATGAATGTTTCAACCAGGCTTGGGGTGCATTTTATAGGGCTGGTACTTGTGAACAGCACGTGCAGCATGAATAACATGGAGAACATAGTACCATCTCCGAATCAGGTTGCGTTTTTGAGACCATTTCCTGGGTTCCATTCTGAGTTTGGGAAGGACTGTCTTTGCTCAGGTAAAGGTGGAGATGTTGTCAAAAATATACAATCAAAACATTAAATGAGTTTACAGTTATCCGTTTCTGCGAAGGAAATTCCAAACTGACGTTTCTTTTCTGCTTAGTATATCTCCGCCATTTTGGTGCGAGACTGGCTGTCTCGGAAAAGTTGAAAACTTTAATACCCGCCATGTCGTCCTATTTGATAGAAGCCATAGTTCAGTCCATTTACCTCGTCGCCTATTGTACTGTGTGCAACTTCTCATTCAAGTTACTGTCTCCAGTTCGCATTTAAGCCTACTACATCATTGTACAGACTGCACATTCTTATGCGTATTTAAATCGGGCCAATACAACATACAGAATCCGAAAAGGAATGCGATTCTACATTATAAACACCACATCCCAAATACGAAATATGATTCGGATTGCGATTCTACATTACAAACACTACAATAACACGCCGGTATAACGTTTCTATTATAGTTTAACGTAGCAGTTTGTGTGTTCCTGAGGGACGCTGTCTTGAATTCCCAAGCCTGAGCACGTGCTTGTTTCCGATCTGAAATCCTTATTTAATGTTCACTTAAGGAAAATCAAGGAAGGGCGATTAAGGAAGAGATTTAGTATGCACATTTTTAAAAACATTCAGTATGATTTCAGGCATTGTAAGATGCATCAGAACACTAAAGATCCTACAGTGCAATCCATTCTAACGGGATGAAGGAATGCCTTAAGGCTTAACTGATGTATTTATGACAGAACACTACAATACCAATAGGCATTCTCTGATATGACTGTTTCTTTTTAAAGGCAATGGTTGTCCCTCGGGACATGTTGTACCTTATGTATACCACGCCAAGGGAAACTTTTGCTACCAAGACTGGACATTCGGTACATCGGTTTGGAAAGATGCCAAGCTGGCATGTGGCAGGGCTTGGGGAATGTTGATGAAGGCGGACACGGTGGAAAAACACCGCCTCTTCGTATCCGCTGCCAAGAACAAGCGTGAGTTGTCTTGGTATCTGCTGGAAGTTTACTTTCAACTATTTAAATAGTCTGTTTCATTTTCTCACACATATTCCAGCAGGGCATGCTAAATGTTCAGCAAACAATCCTCCTTTTCAAATAGATATAAATTAAATCTCAATCCTTTCAGAGCATTTTACAAACGAATAAAAGGCCATTTTAAGACGTACACGGTCTAAATAAGGAAATCATAAGCCTTTCAGAACCGCTGTCCTGTCTTCAAGTTATTAAAACAATTTATGTCAGCATTCAGCAATACTCGACATCACTGAATTAGAATGTTGATAATTTTATGGATTTGCAACTTCTTTATTCTGTGAAAAGCAACGTTTCGACATAGATTCTAATGCACTTGCTTGACAACGACATTTGAATCTATGTCAAAACGCCGCCTTTCACAGAATAAAGAAGTTGTATATCCATAAAATAATCATCATTCTTCATCACCTCAACTTCTAAAATGCCCATCAAATAATTCATTAAACTATACAATTACCTTGCTTCTGGCCAATACGGCATCGCGTTGGTTGGCCAGCCACATCGGAAACATAAGCAACACAAGGGCTAGTAATCAGGCGCAAAACGCCACTTTTTATCCCATACAGTGATTATAAACCTGTTAGAGGTTACAGTCAAGGCCTATTGCAAAAAGACGTTAGACACCCAAGTAGGTGTAAACAATTTACAAAACGTTAATCGAACCACTGGTTACACCTACTTGGGTTGTCAGTCCAGATCTGGAGAGGTCATTACGATTCCCCACTTGAATATTTATTGAAATTTGCTGAAGTAACATAAAATAGGTTTCCTCCTACGAGTCTAAGTTCCATACCATATGAAGTATTCATATGGATGCCAGACCTTTAAATGCAGCATTTTCATTATTTTAAATTTTAAATTAGGTCTAAACTAATAAATGTTTGCTAGTGATTGAATGGATCGTGTAAACCAAACTGGAGTCCATGCAGGTAGCAAAGTGTGGGTTAGTGAGTTTAGTTTTACGCCGCTTTTAGCAACATTCCAGCAATGTCACGACGGGGAACACCAGAAATGGAGTTCACGCCTTGTACCCATGTGGGGAATCGAATCCGACTAGACCAACCCACCCACCCCGATAACACAAGTATTGTTAGTCCTCATGGTGCTCTGCCTTTAGGTACTGGCAATCTATAGCCCCTGTTTATATTACCTTGTTCATTAATAGTGTTTTCTTTTAACAGCTATCAACTAGTATTAAATTTTGTATCAGTGATATTCCAGTTACTATTCTGTCGATCTTATTCATATGTTGAGTATTCATATTAATTTCTTGTCCCAACATGGCTAAAATATTGCCCTTGTGACGTACTATGTAAGCTCACTCAAGCACTAACCCCCAACATTTATTGTTTAAAAATATAAAAAGAAAGTCTCAAGAGAATGAGTAAGTGAGTTTGGTTTTACGCCGCTTTTAGCAATATTCCAGCAATATCACGGCCGGGAACACCAGAAATGGGCTTAACACATTGTACCCATGTGGGGAATCGAACCCCGGTGTTCGGCATGACGAGCGAACGCCTTAAACACTAGGCTACCCAAACGCCCCTCAAGAGAATGGAATGTGTTACTCTTGGTAGTGGACCTATCGTCGTATTTTAGCGGATCAAACCCTCGACAATAACAATTTACCTTGCATCTTATAACATATATATCAAACACTTGACTTTGACTCTCTCTCTCTCTCTCTCTGTCTCTGTCTCTGTCTCTCTCTCTCTCTCTCTCTCTCTCTCTCTCTCTCTCTCTCTCTCTCTCTCTCTCTCTCTCGATTGTTCTATGTATGTTTTACAAAGAGGGATAACGTATTATAAAAGTATTGTATATTTGTTATGTTGGGTAATGGTTAAACCTGAGTAGAATCGCCATCAGCTGAGGGGAGGAGATGTAAATCCAGCGAGGGTCCATGCAGGTAGCAAAAGTATTGTAAGTCCCCAAGGTCTCTATTATGGTGATCTACCTTCAGTTGTTAGTGATCTAGACAGAGTCAAACTAGAAACTTCACAATCATATATTAAATAATGTGGTACAGAGGTTATGATTTATTTGTTAGGGTCGATGAATTGAGAATAAAGAGAATGCTACAAATCGGTTCCATGTGGTTACAGAATATATCAATAAAAGGCGTAAACAAAGTGTCAAGTCACAACAAAATTAAATATGATGTTTCAAACGTTCAGTAGCGTGTATGGCCACCCCGTGCGTTCACAACTGCCAAGCAACGCACCCTTATGGTCTGTCTGATGCGTGTGCACAAATTATTGGTGAGTCGACACCATTGTTCCTGCAAAGCAGCACCACAATCCTGTAAATTTGGTTGATTCCTGAGAGTGCGCAGGCGTCTACCAAGAGCATCCCAGATGCGCTCGACTGGATTGAGATCAGGTGACCTTAACGGCCAGTCAAGATCGTTTATTCCTGCCTTCTGCAGGTAAGTCAAGATGGCTGTATGAGGTCTGGCATTGTCATATTGTAAGTACAGACCTGGACCACCTGCTGCCATGAATTGAATAGCTTCGGGGGCTAGCACCTGGTCGCGGTAGCCTGCAACATTAAGGTTCCAACGGATAACCAGAAGTCGGTAACGAGCAATGCCACAGACAGCACCCCAAATCTGTCAACTTCCTGTACACAACACTGAACATAACGTTCACGGCGTCGCTTCCACACACTCATCTTACCATCAGTGAATATGAGGGTGAATCTTGATTCATCACTGAAGTCAACACGACTCCAGTCTCTCCGAGTCCATCGGAGGTGTCATCGGGCCCCCAGCAGATGCTGACGTAGATGCAATGGCGTCAAAATGGTTCTGCGAACACGAAGGTGAGCAGTCTGCAGCCGGTTTCGGATGGTTTGTGCCGACAAACGACCCCTAAACAGCTCATTTCTGGTTCCTGTAGCCTTTAAAAAACGGTTACGGAGGTGACGTGACACAATCTGACGGTCCTCCGCCTGTGATGGCACACGTGGTCGACCTGGAGTAGGGCGATCAGCAGTGGTGCCAGTTTGTTGCAGTCGAGTCTGAAAATCATAAACAGTCCGACGGCTGCACCCCACTGTCCTTGCAACGTCACTTACCGACGTTTCCGCTTTAAGCCTGCCAACGGCAGGTTCACGCTGCACATTTGAGAGGCGGGGGATAAGAATTGCCTGAATAGTGTTTCAAAGAGTTAACTCACTTTCTACAGTTGATTTGAACGTGCGATCGAATGCAGATGCAAATGATAAAATCACATGACCAGTGACACGTGAAAAACACGTTTTAGCACTATTGTGGGGTGCACGATGTTTGGATTTACTTCAATATGCTGTTGTAACCTTTTCCCTGAGTCGACACTTGGAGATTAATGTTATCATACCCGAAAGCTGTCTACTATAACAATTCATCTTTGCATTTAAAATGAATTGTGAAGTTTTTATTTTGATCCGGTTTCATTTGTATTGTCCTTAATACTATTCTAATTTTAATGTTATATGCTTGCTGCTTTTAAATCTATCTTTGATCCTAGTTGATTTGCTGTTCTTTTCTGACAGATTTTATAATGAAACTCTATTTCTCACTAATTGAAATATTGCCGATGTGACTAAAAATCTTAACTCACTCACTCGATTGAGTATTCTGTGTTGTGCGCAGGTAACATTATCAATCGATTGTTTACAGCTAACCTCAAGACAATCTGGGTCGGAGGCTGGAGCTCGGGCTTATATAAGGAAAAATGGAAGTGGGTTGATGGGACTCCCATCGTCAATGACTACTGGGGCGAGGAAGGGGCAGATCCGTGGCCTTTAAATAACTGCCTGAGTTATGCCTGGTCACAAAACGGATTCAAGTGGGATGATGTCATGTGCCTTGGTTTGAAGGGCTTCTTTTGTGAAGCACCTGCTGAGGGCCAAGATTAAAACATAGTTTGGTGGCATGTTCTCTGACACTCTTGTGTATTGTGTTCTACTGAATAGTTAAAACTTGTGAACTGTATTCCAAATATAAAAAAACCCACACGCATGATCAGGCCTATGATATGAGGTGTTGTTTATTGTCCGTCTCACTTTGGTCTATTTCATCTCTTCCCGCCTGCGGGCCTTAAAGGGGAGGTTTAAAATGTTCACTTACTCTTTAACGTTGCACTATTCCAGTTGTAAATTGGTGCAGTTAATTGTCAAACACTTTGAGTTCAAGGCATGAAACTTGTACAATAAAAGCTTTATCCCCGGCGACTAACTTTGGCAATAGGGAAAAGCAAAATGGACGCGGTTTTAGGCCTGAAATTCTACTTGCTTCGTGGTAGCGTTCATGAAGAGTGCTACTGATCATTTATGAGAGATGTTGGAAGAAGCGTATGCTTGATCTTGGCGTTAAACCAATGAAACGTGAGTCATTAATGAATCATTGAAGATCATTGTTTCAACATTCCGGATTTGGATACGTACGGGATGCTGTGAGGATAGATGCCAAGAAACGTCTGACCAACAAATATTCCTCTGCCAGACATATGTGTGACGACACCAATACCACTGTATGTACACACCATGAGAGTTACTTACCAGTCTGGTTACACAATGAAGCAGGGCCTGAAAAGGGGCCCAACTCTCCCTTATTCGAGTTTGTGGCGAAAGTTGCAATTGCTCCTAAAGTCTGAAAATACAAACTTATATGATGTTTCAACATTATGGTTGTATTTGTGTGATACATGACAATCTGACACTATTTAAAACACAAAGAACTGGTAGGTTCGGATACTTTTCGTAAGGTAATAGGAAAAGGACATTGCTTAATTTTACTTTGTGCAATTTCCGGTGTATCTGTGCGTGCGTGCGTGCGACTGGTGTACATTTTCAGTGTAAGGCCTTGTATTGGAGGTTTATTGTCGACTTTGCAGATACATCAATTTCAGGTTTGACAATCATTTTAAATGTTATATATGTGTTAAACCATGAAACTATGAGATGCCGCTTCTTTGTTTGTGTAGAAGTAGACAGTGCATGTAGATTATGTTGTGATGGTCATGGTGGTTTAGGTCATGTCAGCCATATTGGATTTAGAAGACCTTCTTTGTTCAGATATTCATACGTGTATCCTCACTGTTGTATAACTATTATGACATGTTCGGTAAAAAGAATATCAAGAATTACATCTGCCTGTGTGTATATTGTCATGTGTTGATTTCCAGGTTGGAAATAAAAGGTGAGTGAGTGAGTTGAGTTTTACGCCGCACTCAGCAATATTCCAGCTATATGGCGGCGATCTGTAAATAATCGAGTCTGGAGCAGACAATCCCGTGATCAACAGCATGAGCATCAATCTGCGCAATCGGGAACCGATGACATATGTCAACCAAGTCAGCGAGCCTGACCACCCGATCCCGTTAGTCGCCTTTTACGACAAGCATAGTCGCCTTTCATAGCAAGCATGGGTTGCTGAAGGCCTATTCTACCCCGGATCTTCACGGGTCGGAAATAAAAGGTAACCGGGAATCAGTTGTAAAAGAACTTGATGTGAACCCAACACCTAAGAATTGAGACGTAGTCAACAATCATCGTCTAAAGTGAACTAAGTGTTCAGGTTAATGCAAATCACTACAAAGGTATTACAGTGGCAATACTGTGAATACATATTAAACGGAAGCACACAACATAGACAGTGACTACAGCAATAAAAACAGAGATAGTAACATTCTCTTCACTGCGACAATGGTCAAGTTTCGTGAAAGATGCGGGTTAGAGTGAGTGAGTGAGTTAAAATTTACCTTCACATCGGCAATATTGCAGCCATATCGTGACGAGGATTTGAATAATAAACAAAGTCGCAATAATTTAAGTCAAGTTATAACACCCTGTCAACGACGGACAGTAGCATAACTAGAGGATCACAGATATAGATATAAAACTAGTATGAAAAACTTTTAACTATAGAAGACAATACAATATAAAAACAGGCTATATATTGCCAACAACCGAAGGTAGATCGCCATACTAGGGACCATGGGGACTTACAGTCCATTTGCTTCCTGCATGGACCCAACGTCGCATTGGCCAGTAGCAAGATCATTGTATAATTCTGTAATTTCTATTGAAACAGGATGTTTACAAGAAAGATTTTTAATAGCCTTAAGGCACGAAAGAGAGTCAGAAAATATGATATAGTGTTTATATTTAGGGTGTTTATTAATATATTTTAAGGCTGTTAATATGGCTTTGCTTCTGCTGTGAAAATAGAGCTATTACCAGGCAATCGAGAAGATAGTGTCCTGGATCCAATGACAGTGGCACAAGCAACTGCGCCACCATCCTTGGATCCATCTGTAAATAAGGATTTATATGTATTATATTTTTTTCTTAATTGACTAAATTCTTGTTTATACTGCAATTAATTAGTTTCTGACTTTCTAAATGTGGTTAATGTTATGCCAACTTGTGGCCTAACCAATTGCCAAGGAGAAAAAGAAAGAAGACGGGAAGGAGATATATTCTTTGCCATCAGCAAAAAGGAAAGGTTTAATTTTTATTCCTGGAGGCGGAACAAGAGAAGATTTCGTGGCGTATAAATCCTCATAGAGGGGATTGAAGACACAGCTATATGCACGGTTAGATTTGTTAGAATATATTTTGGTAATATACTGTAAGGAGAGTTTAGACTGCGCTGTGCAAAAGATGGCTCATCTGCCTCGACGTAGAGACTGTCAACAGGAGAAGTTCTAAAAGACCCAAAACAAAGTCTTAGCCCAAGGTGGAAGTTTTAGGTTGCTTTTGCAGACTCCACCATATTCGATGGAGCCATAATCAAGCTTCGAGCGGACCAGTGATCTATATAGATGAAGGAGGGTATAGTGATCCCCTCCCCACTTTGAATTAGAAACGACTTTCAATAAATCGAGTGCCTTCAGGCATTTATTTTTTAGGGATTTGATATAAGGAAGAAAAGTTAAATGGGAGTCGAAAATTAGACCCAAGAACTTGGCCTCCTTGACAACTTTGATGGGAGTACCATTTAAAAATAGTTCCCGGTCCTTATGCGGCTTATGTACAGAAGCGTATACGATTAGTTTTTGATTGAGAAAAAATATCTGTATATCTGCTATAAGGTTATTTGTTTCCAAGTACCAAAGAGTCGATTATTTAGCATGCGTCCAATGGTTTTGCAAACACAGCTAGTTAGGGAAATCGGTCGATAATTTGACGGATCTGTATGATCACGTTCAGGTTTAGGTATTGGTACTACTATAGCGTCACGCCATGAAAGAGGAAATTTACCTCACGTCCAAATACCATCAAACATATTTAAAAGAGTCTCTAGACAGGATTCTGGTAAGTGCTTCAGAAGTTGCTAATGTATGTTATCAGCTCCTGTAGCAGTATCGTGAGCTTGTTCAAGTGCAGTATGGAGCTCATGAATAGAAAATATTTCATTATAATCTTCCCCATTATCTGAATTGAAATTAATAGTTTTCTTTTCTTGTTGTTTTTGATATTGTTGGAATTTAGGTGCCTGAATAGAAGAGGAAGTGTGTTTAGCGAGGGTTTCACCCAGTTTATTCGCAATATCTGATTTATCAGTAAGTGAGTGAGTGAGTTAAAATTTAAAGTCACATCGACAATATTTCAGCCATCTCGTGACTAAAACTAGTTCTAAATTCGTAATACATACATATCATATCATATATAAACCCAGTCAACGAAGGACAGTAAAATCACAAAATGAGTTAAAACTAGCTAGTATATATCTTTAAAAGTAGATAACTATTTTTTGACAATTTCAGTAAGTAATTGATATCCATGTTTAAGATGATGGACACTAGATTTAGTACCTTTACCTTTACTTTTCTGTACCATGTTCCATACTATGGACATGGGCGTTCGAGAATTTATTTTGGATACATAATTTTGCCAAGATTGGCATTTATTCTGTTTAAAGCTACGCCACTCTTTAGTATTTAAAATTTTAAATTCATTTAAATTATGCACCATAGGGTGGCGACGGAAATAATGTTCTGCTTCTTTCCTTGCCTTCCTAGCTTGTTTGCACTCATCGTTGAACCAAGGTTTTCGATTGTGTGGAATTGCAGAGGACTTTGGCATACGCTCATCAGCTATGATGTTCAGTTCATCAGAAAAAAAACATTTGACAGCATCAGGAACATCAATAAAGAGTTCAGGTTTAAGTTAGAGCCCAGTTAGCCTTTTTTACAAATTCCGCCTTGATGATGGTGGAACATCAGACGGAGTTACAGCTTTTAGTATAGTAGGAAAATGGTCACTTCCACGGAGGTCATCGTGGACTGACCATTCGAATTCATTCAGAAGTTCTGAATTTGTGACTGACAAGTCGAGAGCAGAATATGTTCCTGTACCAGGGTGTAAATATACGTTGGAACCATCATTACAAATACATAAATCATTATCTGAACAAAACTCCTCCAGTAGTTTACCTTTAGCATTTGTAGTTGCACCACCCCAGAGTGGTTTGTACCCGTTTAAATCTCCCATGATAATACAGGGTTTCGGCAGTTGATCATATAGAGCTTTAAGATCGGTTTTGTGAAACGTTGAAGACGCACTACAACAGCCTGCAAATTAGTAGTAAGTGAAACAAGACTATGGATAAAGTTCTGTTTGACTAGGATGGAAGATCCTCCAGTGGCCCTGTCGCCCGGAGGTGAAAAACAATGATATGCATTGAAAGAACGTAGGACAAAAACATCTATCCGTTTTAAATAGGTCTCCTGCAGACAGAACGCTGATGGTTTTAAATCGCTGACTAAAAGCTGCAAGTCATTGAAATTTAGTCCTTAATCCTCTGCAATTGGACTGTATAGTATTATTCTGATAACCTATCTTCTGTGGGTTTTATTGGGGATCTACCCCGCACTCTTTTGATGGGCGACAAGCTGTGTGCCCTAGAACGGACGTTTTCGGACACGTCCATATTCTCGAGAGATCCCTAATTGTTGAACAATTTAATTTTATTTTCTGACCCTTTTGGTGCTCTGCCACTCAGCTTTTTCGATGAATCTGGCTTTTTACTTTTGGTCTTAACGATTTGTTGAGACCTTATTGTCGACTGAGAAGATGGTTCATGATCAGTCGATTCTTCTGATTGGATTCGGGAAGTACTAGGTAGAGGTTCTGCTGTTTGAGTAGATATGGCAGGTGAGATAATTTGAGGGGAATCTGTTTTCACCCATGTTAAGTTGGTCTGACAACTTGCAGATAATTTGGTGACTGTAAGGGTTGCTTCAAAAGTTGCATAGCTCTCTGTTCTGAGCTTTGAACAAGTTTCTTTGCGTCAGCAAAACTAATGTTTTGGGTGAATTTTATTCTATTGATAGCCATTTGTTTTTCCAAACAGGACAGTCTTTAGAGTAAGACGGATGATCCCCTGTGCAGTTTGTGCATTTGTTGACATTACTGTCACAATCTTCTGTTGTGTGTGTCTTTTCACCACAGTGGACCAACCTCAGTTACTTACAGTCCGCCGCCATATAGCTGGTTGCTGAATACGGCGTTAACGCACATTAAACAAAAACAAATAACAGAGGAAGACAGAAGAACAGATTAGAGAGATTCTTATTAGAAACATGGTCCAGTGGAATGAAAAAGGTGAGACGCCCATCGCATACTTTTGCCACTACGAAAAGTTAATAAGTTAATAATTAGTATTGTAAAAGATAAAGAATATGAAATTATTGATGGTAAACAAAATCGTGAGGAACAGAAATTGTTTTAAAATTATATACATCTTCAAAACTATTAAGATTTGAAAAATAAATTTTGTAATATGGCAATACCATGATTAGATACACAGCTGACCGAATCTAGAGGAAATTGCTATTTCTGTCAAATCAATGAAAAATAACAAAACCTAGGGTAGGATGGTTTCCCAAAGAATTCTTCAAACCTTTATCTGGAGTGATCTCAAATATGGATTTTCAGATGCTAGTAATTAAAAGAGGTATTTGAAAAAAAAGGATTGCCTATTGTGATGAATAGAGGTGTTATAACTTATATTCCAAAGACAGACACAAATAGAAAATATTTTCTAAATTGGCGATCAACATAACTTCGGAACACTGTATATAACGTATTTATAATGGTATAATGAAAGAAAACAATACTATTATTGCTTATCGACATCGAAAAAGTTTTTAGGTCAAAATTTAGAAAACAGGTATCAGTCTTACGTAAAAAGGCTAATTTGTATATTTTACAAAATGACCACATGTCATCTGCTTTTATGAACGAAAGAGATCCTTTATCACCCTGTGTGGCAGATATTCTGAGCATAGGATAAGACAAATTCTACATATCAAAGGGATAATTCTGAATGGGCGACACATTAGGTCAATATGCAGATAGCACACAGCTCTTCCTTGATGGCCCTGATCCTAGTCTGCAGGCAGCAATACCAACTATGAACTACCGAGTGATTGAACGGGTTTAATTTTACGCCGCACTCAGCAATTTTCCATCTATATTGCCGCGGTCTGTAAATAATCGTGTCTGGACCAGACAAAGCACACACTTTAATTCATTCTAATTAACAATCAAAACGGAGTTCAAACTTGACAATTATGGTTAACACATTTTCGGGAATCACATTTAGAGTTCAAACAAACAAAATCACCAAAAACTGGTACCATTAAGATACCCCAAAGTCAGTATCGTGTATGGCCTCCATGGGCATTGATGAAAACGTTGCATTGTCTGTACATGGAATGAATTAACCGGTTGATGAAGGCCATAGGCACCTGAGTCATACTCTGCGAAATGCCTTATCGAGTCCAGCCGCAGTTGTTGGCCTTGGTTGGAGGTTATTCAGTCTTGTTTGAATCTCGTCCCAAAGGTGTTCTATTGGACTTAAATCCGGACTGAGAGCTATTATGGCGTTTGGATGCTATGTTGTCTAAGGAAGTTCAATGTTCCTCTTGCAGTGTGGGCACGAGCGTTGTCTGGCTGGAAGATGTTTTTTCTGCAACCAAAATGTAGTGCAACGTGGAGTCTTATGACTTGGTCAATATAGCGATCAGCTGTCACGTCATTTCCTCATCCTGGACCAAGATTCTGAAACACCACGGTGTCAACTAACGGGTTCGGACCGATTGCACCCCACACTATGATGCTTGGACCACCCCACGAGTCTCTTTCAACAATACAATCATTGGAAAACAGTTCCCCTCGCCTTCACCATACTCTCTCTCTCTCTGACATCGACTGTCGAAACACAATACAATGTATCGGCTTTCATGAGATAAAAACATAGTTCTCCACTATCGATAACGCCAATTTCGATGCTGGGTTGCCCATTGCAGTCGGTTTGGGTGGTGATGAGCGGTGCGGACAGGACTACGATAGGATCTGTGCCAGCAGAGGTTTCATCCGCGCAACGTCAACGCACTGTATCGGCACTGATGGGTCTGTTGTAAGTCCCCATTTGGATTGAAAACATATTAACAAAACGTTCAAAAGTTCAATTCTAAATATTTAACATATGTTTCGTTACAAAAATGCTGACATCCATAAATTAGTGCCTGACTGAGTTTAGTTTTACGCCGCTTTTAGCAATATTCCAGCAATATCACGGCGGGGGGGCACACCGGAAATGGGCTTAACAAATTGCCTTTTGCCCATGTGGGGAATCGACACCCTCGAGTCATCGGGTCTTCGGCGTGACGAGCCAACGCTTTTCGAACCACTAGGGATTTGACTGTATATAAATCCCAGATACAAATAAAAACAGATACAAAATACAGATGTATAATCATGATAAACGTAGAGCATAAAATTATATGTGAGTGATAAATTAGTGCCTGACTGAGTTTAGTTTTACGCCGCTTTCACGCCATATTCAAGCAACATCACGAACGGGTCGGCGTGACGAGCCAACGCTTTAACCACTAGGCTACCCCACCGCCCCCCATAAATTAGTGAGTGAGTTTAGTTTCACGCCATATTCAAGGGGGGACACCAGAAATGGGCTTCACACGCTATATCCTTGTGGGGAATCGAACTACTGGGCTACCCCACCGCTCTAGTGATACGAATGTTACAATATTACATGGTTAGGCATAAAACTGATCTTCGTGCATATATAGATGACAAAACCCCTTCCACATCCGTTCTCTGTCGATTGTACAATTATGACTATATCCTAAGCGCTTGTTTGTATCGTTCGTTTACTTAACGCTGCATTCAGTTATTTTACAGCTGTATGGAGGTGGTCTACAAACTATCGAGTTTAGACCAGACAATCCAGTGATTGACATCGTGAGATACGGTGACGGAGCATTTGTTTATGAATCACTACCAGTTACTGATGACAGCAGGTGTTCGCCCTACAGGGTTCATCCGTCATAAACATATGCAAAGGCTGCATGTGTATAATTCATCTGAAGAAAGGTAAACATATGGTACAAGTCAAAATAGGGAATTGCACCAGACATAATCTTTGTCACTGATGCATCAAATTTTGAAATGTTATCAACGAATATCAACCTTTGATGATAATGGTTCAGCTTTCAATGATAACATTACAACCAGTATTTGATCTGTTTCTTATATATGGTGAAACCCCACGAAATGTCACGGTTCTTTGCTCCTCTGCAATTTAGTTACGGGACCAGAGCTGTGAAATACTGTTGTATGGTGATTCCCCTTAGCTCAGACGCTAAGTTATTAGACGCTAACTGTTTAGTTCAATACCTGCCGGGCAACCTGGTCCACCTACATTAAGAATATTCTGTTTGACTTTGATTTGATTTTGTATTTTTATTCTAGAATATTGGTGATAAAAGCTTGTTTATATCTACCTGCTAACACAGACTCTTTGACGACCTGGGGCGGTGGGGTAGCCTAGTGGTTAATGAGTTCGCTCGTCACGCCGAAGACCCAGGTTCGTTTCCCCACATGGGTACAATGTGTGAAGCCCATTTATGGTATCTCCCGCCGTGACTTTGCTGGAATATTGCTGAAGCGGCATAGAACCAAACACTCCCTTTGACAACCTACATCAAACTTGGTGCAGCAACATCATCAGTCTTTCAAATTCATAACAAGATAAACGATTCAAATCTCTTCTAAAGAGTGAGGGGCGGTGGGGTAGCCTAGTGGTTAAAGCGTTGGCTCGTCACGCCGAAGACCCGGGTTCGAATCCCCACATGGGTACAATTTTTGAAGCCCATTTCTGGTATCCTCCGCCGTGATGTTGCTGGAATATTGCTAAAAGCGGCGTAAAACCAAATTCAGTCAGTCAGTCAGTCTAAATAGTGAAACTTACTCCAAACAGACGCTTTAGACACATCACCGTCAGCAGATAGGTCTCTGGAATGTTTTGTTTAATGTGACGGTTGTAACGACGTTACTATATTTTGTAAACATGCCTATGTCAGCGTGAGTGAGTGAGTTTAGTTTTACGCCGTTTTCAGCAATATTCCAGCCATTATACCTCACCAGACAACATCTGGAACACCAGCAAAGGGCTTCACATATTTTACCCATGTGGAGAATCGAAGACGGGTCTTTGGCGTGACGAGCGAACGCTTTAAGCATTAGGCTACCACACTGCCCCTAAACAAGGCAGATGTTTTAACATGTCGATACCCATGTCCTTCTCCTCCTATAATGTCATGCTTCTGGCATGTGGCTTTAGATTTGTCACATCAGTACCCCTCAGTACTTGGGTCTATCATTTTATACGACAATGTATGCTGTGAGTGTAAGTTGTGAAAATGAACATGTCTTATGTGTTAACAAAGGGTGGGTGTTAACCTCCAGTAGTTATTGGAAGATGGGCTTAGTAAGCACAGCACTAGGGGCATTCCCAAAATGTCACCTAGATGACTTTCTGAGGCTCCCATCACCAAACCATTTCCATATGCACCCTGGCACAACAACTCAAAAATATTTTCAAAGACAATCACATTATTCTCCATAAATGTAAGAAATAATACGAATGAAACAATACTTTGAAACTAATTAACATGTAAGAAAAGCGGACATTGCCAGTTATTACATTGGAATGAACGTTTTATTAAATTTGATTGAATCATTGACACACGTGTCAGCTACAGTCTATTTTGTAATATTAGGATGGTATTTTCTCAATGCTTTTTTCTACGATCGACATGACACTGAAGACATCAAAACACGTCTCAGTGACTTGGGTTGTTTTCGTTTCTTAAGGTAACAGGTGCGATAGAAAGCATTAGTTGGCCCCCATCCTGCATCTGGTTCTAAGGACGTCTTTATTTTCTGAAATACAAATAATACAATCAACATAATGACTATGCTTGCACAAAGAAAAGGGGAGTTGTGGGGTAGCCTAGTTGTTAAAGCAATCAGACAATCCAGTGATCAACATCATGAACATCAATCTAAGCAGTTGGGATACGATGACATTTGTCAACCAAGTCAGCGAGCCTGACCTCCCGATCCCGTCAGTCGCCTCTTACGACATATTCTAGCCCGGGTCTTCACATGAATGTTCTTTATCGTCACCTAACGGAAACATGTAGTGTCATTTACATTGAGTCGATAGAACAATTCTAACTATACCATGGGTATATTTCTTTCAGCAGTATTACAGCTTTACGATATTGTTTGTAAACAATCAAATCTCGACAAGTGGTCGAGCATAACAGAAAGTTCTGAAATGTAAAATTCTATTGTTTCAGATGTCTTTTTTTTTGCTCATCAAATAATGGTGAGTCAGTCATGTCATTATTCCACTATTTCCTTCATATCTACTGTTCTTAATAATCATAGTGTATTCTCAGTTCACATGTAAGTCAGTGTCAACAATGTCCAGATCACGGGAACATGTTTCAAGTCCACATCCACATGCTGAAGTACACAGCAGGTTCAGACTCAGCTACACCTTCCTGTACATTGAGTTTTACATGTACAGATAAGAATGTCCACGGAAACGACTTTATCACAGAGGAATAATTGATGAAGGTCTATTACGACGGAAGTGTTAATACAAAACATTAAGTGCCTACTTTTATGGACAACTCAAGGATATTCTTAAATGATTGACAATTCTTGCTTCTACTGTAACGTTCATAGAAAGTGTAGGCCTGTTTTAGTAATATCTAATGATATACAAAAGCGTTACGAGGTCATGACACTATCGATCGTCGCAAGTGGTATAGGATGGCATGCATCAAACAACGAAGTGAGAACGACCACCCGATCACATTTGTTCGCTCCTACTACACCATGGGTTGCTGAAGATCAATTTTGACCCAACATATAGGTGAACCTGTGAAAATGGTTAATGAATATATGCAATCTCATAGTCAATCTCATGATATGGATTGTGGATCATTCCAAAAGCTGTTATTGACAAGACAATGCATGTTGCCAATATCAACTGGTCTCTGCATAAATCGTACCCCAGAGAGAAAATTGTCAAGTTACATTTAATTACTATCAGCCATTCAGTACACGCAGAGAAGCTGGTATAGACGTTTACAGACGCTTAAGAGTTAGATTTTGCGCGGAAAACCTTGAAATCGTATAAACATATTGACAGTAATGTGTGACCTCGCCTAGATTGATACTAAAAGACCAACTGTCGTTCATTTCCCTATTTCAGTATGTCGCATGACTACGTTGTCCTTCAAGCAGAGGGTTAATGAATTGACAATAGTTAGCGCATCATTGAATTGGCTCACGTGAATCACTGTCTTCAGCATGTGATGAAGATCAACAATACGACGTCAGTCCTAAAATATTGACAGTATTGGGGAAACTTACCTAGAAGGATACTAAAGACCAACTGTCGTTCATTTCCTGATTTCAGTATGTCGCATGACTACGTTGTCCTTCAAGCAGCGAGTTAGTTAACTGACAATAGTTAGCGCGTCATGGAATTGGCTCACGTGAATTATCAGCTGATGAACACCAGTTCTAAAATACTGACAGACCTCACCTAGATGAACACTACCGAGTCGGCTGTAGTTGCATTGTTCCTACAGACATTATGAAGCCACTGTGATCGGCAAATCGTGTTTTAAATGGAAGACATCTTCTGCTTGCCCAGATCTATATATTTATTTTCCGAAATACGAATGCTAACATTAGTAGGAGATGAGGTTTGTCTTAAGCGTTTCCCTTCTTGAAAGGCCAAATTCGCTCTGTATCGCTGGGAGCTTAGACATGCCAGTAGTCTGTCTCATACTCCAATCTTTCCGCCCAACCTTTTCTCTAATGCAAAAGTCCAAAATCAAGCGAGTCTAGACCCCCACTGGTTCTGAATCTCCGAGCTCACTGTTGCTAATTCAGTGTAAACGGAGTTATGTATTTCATATTTTCAGAGACTTACGCTTTGTATAACCTGTCCGGTTCCTGTAATTATGGACGGAAACATGCCCCGGATCTGCTTATTGTTTTTTATTAAGAACATATATCAATATTTCTCCCACTTACTGTTGTAAGATCCAATATTGAACTAGCACGCTGTGTAGCCTTTTATTGCATTTGTTTGGGTTTTGTGCGTGTGTTTGTTTGTTTAAATCCATCTAAGCAGGATAAGTGTGTGTGTGTGTGTGTGTGTGTGTGTGTGTGTGTGTGTGTGACGGGTACTAAAGGTAGGTCAAAATAGGCATGTAAAAGTTGGAAGGTAACATAACAATGTTTGGTTTGGATTTACGACTTCTTTCATCTTAACAACACGACTTTTCTAGGCTAATTCTTGTCCCTTCACCTGATTGACATGTATTTATGATATTGAATATGTGTTGTTTTTGTTTTGTTTTGTTGGAGTTTTTTGTGTGTTTTTTTTGTAATTCACTTCAGTTGGATACATCAATATTCCGAGAGAATATAAGTGAGAGA
Source organism: Haliotis rubra (assembly GCF_003918875.1). Classification (NCBI taxonomy): domain Eukaryota; kingdom Metazoa; phylum Mollusca; class Gastropoda; order Lepetellida; family Haliotidae; genus Haliotis; species Haliotis rubra. The sequence continues at coordinate 146,113 of NW_025765216.1, read as the reverse complement.
CAACATGCTTAGAAAGGCGCACATACACATTCAGCTGCTTGGAATAGATGACTGAGTGCAAGATCGTGGAATCACAAATGAAATGCAAGTACAGCATCGTTGTAAGATAAAGTCATAACAGTCACAGCGCTGGTGATATTATATCCCATTTTCTATGAAATGAATCCATGTTGATATTTTTCGAAGGAATATAATTTTCAATTTGATAAAAATCTTTTAATGAGAAGATAAAGCTACTCTGTTTTCGATGTCGCGGTCCTTTATCGTTGGTTTTAGACCGCTAAATGTAATTTAAAACGAACGCACTGTAGCTGATGACAACCGGCTTTAAATCAAAGCTAAATCATTCTTGATTGTGAACGATATGGCTGAAATATTGCCGATGTGACGTTAAATATAACTCACTCACTCACTTGATTTTGAAAAATCACATCAAATTCGGTCGCCAGAACTGCACCACGTTTTCACTATTTTGGGGGTCTGGCTTCTGAACCACAGACAATCTGAACCACAGACAATCCATGCGATACGATAACATAGCATGTGTATACGAATTACTATGGAATAGTGATAAACATTATGTCGTTTTATCTTAACCACATTTGAGAAAAGAGATACAAAAAGCGTATAGATGCCAGACTAGTTACCTGCCAAATGTTCCCCTTTGCCCGGTAAATAGCAATAACCATCATCACGCCTACTGGCAACATTGGGACGGCTGCAATACACCAACCAATGCTTGAGGCGTAGCCCGGGAAGACATACTGTCCATAGGTTGGAGGTTCGTACTGAGTAAAGGTGAAGATTAGGGTAATCTGAAAATGTAAATGTATACTGCTGTTTTGTACCTATTGAAGGTAATTACTTTCGGTTAGCAATGAGTTGGACTCGTAAAATGGTTTTGCAAAAAACTACTTCGATACTGACCGGACTGTTTTTGTGACCTACAATGTACGTAACTTTTCTTGATGGTATTATTAAGCGAACAATTTACTACCAAGACCTATGTGTCATTAATCATGTAGCAAGTAATATCAGGATGTTATCAACGTGCAGAATCTAACCAGAAGCATGGATGGTGTAACATAACACCACGTGATCTTGAAGAACAGTGGTGCTGGTCTGCCAATCATCATCTGAATGTCGTCGCTGAAACGATCCACCCCTGGAAAGTGAAAATTAGAAGACATACTCAACTGCTGTCACGGCATACAAGTTTCAGCGGTGATATAAATGAGTGAGTGAGTAAGTTTGGTTAGCAATATTCCAGCAATATCATGGCTGGGGGCACAGAAATGGTCTTTACACATTGTACCCATGAAAGGAATCGAACCCGTGTATTCGGCGAGACAAGCGAACGCTTTAACCACTAGGCCATCCCACCGCTCCAGTGATACGAATACTAGTATTACAGTGTCTGGATATATAGACCACTGGCATGCTATACATGATTAGGTATACCATAAAACTGATCTTCTTGCATATATAGGTGACAAAACCCTTTCCGCATCTGTCGATTGTACAATTCTGACTATATCATAAGTGTTTTGTTTCTTCGTCCGTTTGTGTGTTTGCTTGTTTAAAGCTGCATTCAGCTATTTTACAGTGGTATGAAGGTGGTCTGCAAACATTCGAGTTTAGACAAGACAATCCAGTGATTGACATCATGAGATACAGTGACAGAGCGTTTGTTTATGAATCACTATCAGTTACTGATGGTAAGAGGTGTTCGCGAAAAGGTGAACGTATCCTGCCCAACAGGCTTCCTCCGTCATAAACATATTCAAAGTCTAGTCAATAATTCATCTAAAAGAAATGGGCAGTTTTAACTCTCCATACTAGTTTTAGTTGTAATTGTGATATTCTAGTTGTTTTACTGTCCTTCGTCGACAGGTTTTTTATAATATACATATATTTCATTTCAATATCAAATGTTTTCGTCACAATATGGCTGAAATATTGCCGATGTGACGTTAAATATTAACTCACTCACTCTAAAAGAAAGGTAAACATATGGTACAAGTCAAAATAGGGTATTGCACCAGACATAACTTTTGTCACTGATGCATCAAATTCTGAAATGTTCTCAAGAAATGTTATAACCAGCAACAGGAAACCTTTGATGATAATGGTTTATCTATAACATGACAACCAGTATTTGATACATTCTATGACAAAATGTGTATCATATCATCAAGTATTCATGCAGTTATGTAAACACATAACCGTCTAGACACTGCAACTGACCCGTGAAGATCCGGGTTAGAACTGATTGTCTGGTCCAGACTCGATATTTTACAAACCGCCGCCATATAGAAAGAACATTGCTGAGTGTGGCGTTACATAAGAACCAACCAACCAAGAGGTGTCCTCCCATTACGCAGACAGGCAGTTCGCAGACGCCTTAAAACAACATTTACGGTTCAATGAACAAATTAGCTAATACCTGTTACCTACATATTATAATGGAATAGTCCAAATAAAAACACGAGAAAAATACTGGAGCTATATTATTTACTTTGAAAGATGGCCAAAAAGACATTAATTTGAATTTTGATTGCTGCAATATAAAACAGTTGATTTTCATAAACATTTGGGTTTAACCTTCTCGTCTAACGGGAGTTGGCGGCATCGTATTGAAAACATTGTAAAAAATGCGGCAATGGATGTGGGAATGTTTTTCAATACTTTCTTGAATGTCCATTGTACTATACTATTCAAAGACGTAAACTGTTACAATCTTTAGAAAGTATTGTAACATTAGAACACTGACTGGTATTAATCTTATCTTACATGGCAATGCAGGTCTCCTAATTACTGAAAATCAGAATCAAATATGTATATATCTGTATCTCTCAAACAAACGTTTGTTTTCTCAGTGAACTTCAAAACAATTTTGAGAAGAGAAGACAGTTTCATTTAATCACTACAAAGTTCTATTTACACACAATCAAACTTCTCAGTAACGAACCTGTTTCAGACTCAACTCAACTCGACTACTCACTAGACAGTGGACTGTTCCATTATACCTGTAGGTGTTACCCTAATTAATGTTCTAGTTCAGTGTCCGCCAATCGACTGTCTGTCAAATGGGTCTCAATTAGGAGATAACCAACCAAGACATTGCAACTCCTATTGTGGAACGCGTTATTGTCGCAGTGAAGGCGATTATAGCTGCTTAAAGATATTCAAGAATTCTAAAATGATTAATGTCCGCAGCACTTACCATAGACCCATGAAACTACTATACACTCTACACAACCACAGAAGATGAGGAACAGAGAGAAGAGGTACCAGTCTAGCAACTGAAATACGTATACACCCCCCTGAAAGTAGAGGGAAAATAATCATGACAACTGTGTTACAGTTCACGATAGTCATCACATTCAAAGTAACCGGAAGAAGCCCCCGGGAAAAAACCTTAGAAATTGGGTTTAACGTCGTGCTTGAGAATATTTCGCTCATATGACGACGTGCAAGTGTGTGTATGTGTATGTGCGACTGCTTGTACTAGCCCAGACTTAAGCTGGTTTTATAGTGCTAGCCCACTGAGATACCATGCCGCAGTGGAACATGAATACCCCACTCAGACACATTATACTGACTCCGAGCCGACCAGTCCTTGTTGTACCCATTAATGCCGAGCGCCAGGCAGGGACCAACAAGTACCATATTTTAACGTCTTTTGGTAAGACGCGGTCGGGGATCGAACCCGCGACCTTCCGCTCTCCGGGCGGACGCTCTAACCACTACACCACGGAGGCGGTCTCATTATCATTTAACGTAACACATCTCAAGTATAATGAGTTAGGTAACATGTCTCCAGTAGGGTATGTAGGTATGTAGGGTCTGTCGAGTGTCTAAACATGTCCCAAGTATAATGAGTTAAGCAATATGTCTTTAGTAAAATTTGTTAAATAACCTGAAATGGGACCCTGGATTTAATCACTGAGCACGAACCAAAAACGCTTGGCTACCCAACGGCATTAAAGATTTTTTACTCCACCTTTTCTGTTGAGCAGCCGAGACTATTTCATGCAAAACTACATTCAAATAGATTTTAATGATAATGCTTGTCACAAACCTGAGTCGTCATTACCAGGCCAGCCAGAAAACACACCGAACAATAAGCTGCTGTTAGCAAAACTCTCCACTTCAACAAGTAACGGAACTCGTCCGTGACAGCGGTTATACAAGTTTCAGCTGCTGAGAACTGGAAATATATTCAGTGAGTGTGTGAGTTTAGTTTTACGCCGCACTCTGCAATATTCCAGCTATATGGCGACGGTCTGTAAATAATCGAGTCTGGACCAAACAATCCAGTGATCAACAGCATGAACATCGAACTACGCAGTCAAATGTAACGTATGTTATATTTGGGATTTTCTCAGTAATCCAATTAACACTTATCAGAGGGGTACACAAAGTCCGCAGTCTAGACTACCAGTTGTCCGACTTCCATTTTTGTGGAAGCCGTGGTGGCTGAGCGGTCGAGGCGTCTGACTTTGTGTGCTGGCGAGTAGGTGCCTGACTCTGAGGGTGCGGGTTCGAATCCCGGATGGGACTCAGCCCCAAAAAGTTTTACAATCTGTAATTTACTGAGAAAGTGCAATCCCAAATATAACATATGTTAGGAAATATATTGATATGAGATACAGGACATGTGATATGTGGAATACCATAACGTTATGATACAATGGTTTGTGATAAATGACCCACATGGTGGACAGGGAGTTGAAAAGAGAAATTCAATCGTTAATGTTCAGTTGGTGTGATGTCTATTTCAGCAATTTTCTGATTTGCGATTGACATAAATATTTTACGCATCAAGAAACTTCTAGTTCCAACCCAATTTGTTCAGCTGATGAGAATATACCACATACTTTGACAATGCCATTCTCTAATGGTTGAAATCTCTGAAACAGCTGACATCAAAACCATGGTTCGAAGATTTTTGTGTAATAGTGTGTAGTAGTCTGCTTTTTGCTTTACCTAATGTGAGCGAGTGAGTTACGATTTTGTAGTCACATCGGCAGTATTTCAGCCATATAGTAATTAACACATGTTAAAACTAGCATGTACATTTAAGACTATAGACAATACAATATATAACAGGCTATAGATCACCAACAACTGATGGTAGATCACCATACTAATAACCATGGGGACTTGCAGTACCTTTCCTTCCTGCATGAACCCTAACTGGATGTCGACCTTCACTTCAGCCATGTTGTTCGATTGTGCTATTTATCTATTTACAAAACATAAAACTTGTTGGTACTGGTGCAATCAGAACTACTTTCTTGCTACAGCATATATAGTATTTCTAGCGATTGTGTCAGAAGCGCTTACAATGGAATCCAGTGCCAGCATTATCAGCATGATAAAGAAGATGAAACTCCACAGCTGCGGAATCGGAAGTTGAGCAAGGACTTCTGGGTAGATCACAAAGCCTAATCCAGGTCCTAGAACATACAGTATGTTACAGAGTGGGTATACTTGCTATTCTACCACTGACGAATGCGTCATTCTGATTAGTCAAGGTACGATCAGAATCAAGTACCTTATGCCAATAGCTAATTAATGTGAAGCCTATCGTACAATGCAACAGCGGTTATTTTCAGAGAAATGTTAATTTCCTATGGGTCCTATGGGATTTTCCTAAGGGTCTGAATGTTCGTTGAGAGCCCTATCGACTAGTTTGGCAGTCAGCGACGACGGGATTACACTAAAGTAATGATGCCAAATAGTCAACTTCAAAAATACCTAAATCCTCATGTGGAAGATTTGGACGTATTTGGTTGTCGATTGTTTGAAATGCCGTGCTCTGATATGAAAAACAAGCAGAGACATGTTTCCATTATCTTAATTACGCCTGTCATTTGTTACTGTCAAAGGAAACAGGGAAAGTGATGTGTTTCTAAAAATGAATCTTTCATTAGTGAGTGAGTTAAAATTTTACATCGCATCGGCAATATTACAGCCATGTAACGATGAAAACAAGGTAATCATTTTAAAATATCTGTCGACAAAGGACAGTAAAACCAACTAGACTATCACAGATATATATTTAAAACTAGTTGACTGACTGAGTTTGGTTTTACGCCGCTTTTAGCAATATTCCAGCAACATCACGGCGGGGGACACCAGAAATGGGCTTCACACATTGTACCCATGTGGGGATTCGAACCCGGGTCTTCGGCGTGACGAGCCAACGCTTTAACCATTAGGCTACCCCACCGCCCCTTAAAACTAGTTGACTATATACTTTGACTATAGAGGACGATACAATAGAAAAACAAGCTATAGATCGCCAAGAACTGAAAGTAGATCACCATACCAGGGAATCTTTCATTAACAAGACTTACTAACATTATAAATGAAATATGTCAGTCAGCATATAGCATGCGTACCTGATGAAACGACATCCATTATGGGCACATCAGCTTCATGTGCCATGAATCCAAGAATTGAGAATATTACAAGACCCGCAAACATGCTTGTTCCTTCGCACACAAATGTGCAAAACACAGCGTTCCTAAATTCACAAACATTAAGAATGTACAAATCTTCTAAACATCAATTAACATTTTTTAGACGGGAATGTCCACATACATGTATTTCTACCGCAACATATGTGCAGTTTTCCCAGAAATTATTGAGAAAGTCTATGTTTCCCAATACTGATAATAGACTTTAAAAATAGGTGTTACATTATGTAGTAAGGTACTCAATATGTGAGGCAACTCATTCATATTGACATTCCTCTGTCTACTGTATACGGAAATTTGAAGAATATTCAGTCAGGAGTTGGGATTGAGCAGAAGACAGGGTCAGTGAGGCCAAGGAAGATCACTATTATGGATCGCCGGCGACTTGGTCAGATTGTGTGTAGGGGAAACTTGAAAAGCGTTGAGAATATCAGAAATGACATGATTAATAGAGGAAGTCCTCAGGTACGTAATGAAACCCTTAGACATGAATTACAAAGATTTCACTGGGTGAAAATTGATGATGAAAGATGCACAAAAAGAAAGACGTCTAAACCGGTGTAGGGTTCACGCAAATCATGACTGGGATAACGTCTTCTTTTCTGATGAATTTTTTGTCTGGCTTTTTCCGAACTGTGTGAAAATTTGGACAAAAGATACCGTGAAACCTATCTATCAATTCAACGCCCAAAACACAGCCCGAAATTTCACATGGAGGGTGGGATATTATCACGTTGGGTGACACCGCTGTGTATTTTCACTGGGAATTTGACGAAGGAATGAAATGTTTACATGTTAAATGATCATCACCTTCCAACGACCCGAAAACCGGATTTTCCAGCATGAAAACGACCCAAAAAAGATTTAGAAATATTGAGGATATGAAGAAAGAAGTGGTCGAATATTGGGATACCTGTCACACGATTTCCTGTAAACTTTGGTTGGTAGTATACCTAGGCGCATTCAGTCGTGTAATACAGGGCAAGAAAGTCTCACCAAGTACTGAATCATATCTCAACATATTCATTTAAGTAAAACTTCCATAGTTTATATGCATGTATTAGATATTTGCCGAAACAACATTCTCAAACATTTCTGGGAATACTATATAGAGGATACTAAACGACCTTCAATGTAGTACCAATTTTATTAAACGAGTTAATGATTTGATGCTAAATCTTTCACGAGTTTAATAAAAATGGTATTTCACGGAAGCGAGTTTAGTATTCTGTGTATTACTCTCCAACATACATTGATAGAAACTGCCTTCTACTACTATACCGTGTGATGACTCTCATCTCATTTTTCCACGAGTCAAGCAAGCTCTAATACCATTGCGACAGTCATTTGCAGCGTGACGTCATAACTGTAACCATTATGATGTCATTAGTCTAGCGGTATTACACTAGTGTAATATTGCCGTAAATATATTACAATGCAGTATCTTCCACGGGCGAATAATAAATATAGTTATACAAGTTTGAGTTTCAAAACTGAGAAGCGTTACTCTAGCTGTACTAAAGTATTATTGCTGTACAAAAAAAGGGTGTATAGCCATTCTCTCAAACAATGCCTCAAATAACAAAAACAAAACTGCGGTAAAATAGTTGTTTGGTGGACATATCTTGTATGAAAGTCTCACTTTTGTCAAAAAAGTGTTTTTGGTAAATTTCATTTACCTGAGACAGTTTGTGTTGAATTTGTTGTAACTCGACATTGTTATGATACAGCCCCAGGCCGGACCCAGGGAGTAGAACACCTGGAGACACGCCTCTAACCACACCTAGAGAAGAAGAGAACATCAATGAAAACATGTTTGATAATGTTATTTCGTCCCCCATCTGGTTATACTACATGCGGACTAATTGCTCTCTTGTGATCTGTTCAATCTAAAGCGTCAGGTTTTTTTTGCTGCCTTTATATCGACATTAATGGATTTTGTGTATCCGTTTTCTTGGTGTCATACATATGCTAGAACTCTTAGAGCTATACACATTGTGTACGTATTTGTAAGTGGTGGTATGCGGTCTTGTGCATAGAGCCCGTGTCACAAATCAGTTGATCTCGTCACGATATGGCTGAAATATTGCCGATGTGACGTTAAAAATTAACTCACTCACTCACTCACTCACAAATCAGTTGAAGTTCAGCAACGATAGTGACGGAGAGTCCTTGGATGGGCGATCGTGTTTGGCAGCTCGAGTTTGTTCAAATTTGCCTCTGTTCACCGGGCAGAAAATGGTACCCGGCAGGATAAGTCATATGACTGTTAACCTTCTAGCGCCTTACAGGCAACTTTGGTTATTCGGGGTAATAATGTCCATTATGCTGCATGTGCTTAGAGCATGCCCGTGCAGCGTGGAGTTCAGCGCTATATAATATAAGTGGCGTTATTATCGGTGTACCTGTATCTCCAGAAGTTTGCTGAAGTTTGGTGTGATGTAAAAGAGGGCTCCATCTGTTCCCCCGGGCAGAGTCAGGCCACGTATCAGAAGAACAATCAGGATGATGTAGGGAAATGTAGCTGTCACATAGACAGCCTACAACGACGACAAAACACACATGACAGAGCTTCAAATAATGTCAGATATTATCACACGAACAAATATTAACTGGTTTCAAATCGAAAAGATTCAAACAGTAACCTTAATTTGTAACCGAATACAGTCTACAGTCGTTGTAGTGAAAAGAATGTTACTGTTGCATGAATGAATGAATAAACTAGGAAGTAGGAATGTATCGTACTGTACAGTATGTCTTTGTTTTTTTTAATGGAATTTCGTGAATAGCGAACTACGGATATAACGAACTAATTTCAGTGGTCCCTTGGAGTTCGTTATACAGGTATTTTACTGTATATTTAATCCAAGTGTCGCAAACGCCATAGTACAGTTTTCATTGTATCTTGGTGATTTTATTCGTTTCTTCTATTCGAAATGTTCCAACCTTTCCAACAGATCGGACGCCTTTGATTGTGCATAAAAAGACGACAATCCATGAGGCAAGTAGACAAAGTGCCAGCTCCATTTTGATTGGACCGAGATACTCCAGGCCTCTGGTAATTTCAAGTGCTTTGTGTCTACAAGAAATGAATATGTATGTATTAATTATGTTCTGAGAGATGACTGCAAACAGCAGCTCACTAACGCTTCGTAATATATCTGTTGACTGGAATTAAGGGGTGACATACGTAACCAGCAATTCATATCAATTCTTGGGACGTGGGACAAATAAATCACCAACAACCTTTACTAATCTAGCTGAGAAGAAATTTAATGGGCCCCGAAAATTCAGGTCACATAACAACATCGGTTACTTTGTTTCATAATGTCACGGTCAGCGTGTTAATCCCTGGGATGTGGGTTTGCCATATGACGTATTATACAACTTCTCCTCAGGAACCACTGGAATGAAAGGACGAACTCCACGCACTGCCAAAATTCTTCAGCTGCCGTCACAGATCTGTTTTTCAATCCTTCATAGACAAATGATGTGTTGGAGGTGGTAGCGTTGTAGTGACTGGACCCATTTGTAACTGTAGAGATAAAATATAGATTACCATTCGATATCGCCAGAAGAGACAGTCATCATACTGAAAGATGCAATACCAGTTGAGACATGCACATTTCACTTCATTCTTATTTACCGAGTCACACCTGTTGTTTGGAACGTTATAATCACCTCGTCCTCCTGAACTATGTCATACAGCACAAGAAAATGTGAAATGAATGTTCATTTGTTATCATGAGGTATTGTGTTAATAGTTAAACTAATAGCTGGGACTTGTATTCATCAGGTTAAACAGAGAGGATATCAAGTACATTTTCCGAAGACTGGGAGAACGTACCTCTTGTTGTGTTGCTCTAACAGTTAATTTCGGATTATGTTTAACATGAATAATACACTGTTCAACTTGGTATTGGTTGTGCCATTTTTTGTAATATGTCCGTTTTTTAATCATATTTCAATCACGATTGTTGATGCGACCACAAACAATGGCTCACGAACACATCTGCACCCAAGTACCTCCACTGAATACTTGGTTCAGGTGCTTCACAGTCGTCACACATGCCTCGGTGTTCCAGGAGTTGCTGCAGGATGTCCACGGAAGAACTGACCTCAGGGAGAAGAATGCATAGTACAAAGACCATGCACAGATGACTGTGGAGTAGATCACGAACCCAGTACAGAAGATCAACATGCCACCCCCAAGTCCTGTGAAAAAATTATGTTTAATGTTTCATGATCTAACCAGAATTAACCAACCTGCCAGTACTGTGAATTTCGACTTGGAATCCAATTAAGAGATAGGGATAATTGTTTGTCTCGTTTATTCGTCAACAACGGCAACATTTAACAAACACTGAGTTCTGAATTGAATTTCATGCAAGATCAAGATAGTTATGCATTGGTAAAGAAGAATAAGTCAAGTCTGCGCGTTTTTGGTTTAACGCCGCAGGCCTGACCACCCGATCACGAAGATCGCCTCTTACCAAAAGCAATAGCTGCTGAAGACCTGAACGTGAAATGACACCAGAAACATGTAAAGCAAATGATGTGTGAAAAACCGGACAATGGCAGCCACGTACCCGCCATGACATTATCTCAAATGGGATCCAGCGAACAACAAACGCTCGAGATGACCAGTCATTTATCTATTTCCGTCCATATGTGTTACTGGTCAGCATTGCGTTAACCTATCACATCAGGACAATGGTCAAAATCAGAGCAATGTACATAGTGGTAACAAAACCCTTTCCACATCCATACGAAATTTCTGCTAAAAGCAGAGTCTGTGTACAATTGTGACTGTATCATGAGTATATAACACCGTCTACAGCCCAAGTAAACACGTGCACCTCTGCTAATGGTCGCCGCTAATAGAACCTCGCCATCAGTTAGAAACCTTTACCTTTCACTAGAGGGCAAAGACTCCACGTATGCATTGCACTACGTCCTGTAAACTGCCCCAGGGCCACCTCAAGGAAGAACAATGGTAGACCACACAGCACCAGACACACCATGAAGGGAATCAAGAACGCCCCTAAAATAGACATACCATCATGGAACACGTTCTTGCGGAACAGCAGTCTAGCGCGTCAGATGTCGCCGTATCAGGATACGATGATCGTGGGTTCGAACCAAAGACGTTCCCTGTTTATGTGGTAAACGTCCCAAACCAAAACAATTTTAATATTTTTCTAAAAACATGTTTAGTTGACATGATACCAGATGGAATTATTATCCAAAGCAACATTCATCCAACGCAAGGACTGTGTAATTGTGCTTATTGCAAAATAAATTCGATTCGTACGTATGGTTGGATTTGCTAACTGATAAATATATAATATGACAACAGCTGTCTAAAACACAATCTTCCTAACATTGTATCGTATTGTAACGCAATCAACCAGAGAACAGGGGCGTGTTTTATTCCTAGTCACGTATTAAGCATCAAGCCAAACGGAGTAAGACATCATTTATTTGAGTATTTCATATAGATATATTGTGTCATTGTAACCTGTAACATATTGCTTTGCTTATTTCATCACCCATTTGCATACCTTTTCAAGATTCTATTTTTCACAGACCGTCACGATAAAGCAGTAATATTGTTTTTAACTCTACAATGTACTTACCTCCCCATTCCTGTTGCAGATATAGGGAAATCGCCACACGTTTCCAAGGGCAACACAAAATCCAATCAGGGAGAGAAGATAGTCAGTTTGCGAGCTCCAGTACTCTTTCTCTCCTCTCTCTTTAGATTTGGATTCGTGTATTTCCATCATTTCAACTGATTCTTGATCTCTCTCGTTATTATCTTTATCGGATTCCATTTCTGGGGCTAACAATGAATCATAAAATCAAATAGATGAGACACAATCCTTTGATTATAGCTATAAACGGACATAAAACTATTGATCATATGGACAATCGTTGATAAAGTTTTCTATTAATAACTAGAATCAGTCACATTACCATGAGCGTGTTTACTGCTGTCAATGCCTGTGCCGACAATACATTATTCTGTCTCCCTAGTGTCATACATACAACCATAACCAAGATTGAATATTTTCTGGAATGAACATAAAATACACTCTTTAAAAGAAAGAAACGCACAGGCGTTTTCAGCAGTCCATTTCGATATATTTTGACAGCACTCATCATTAAGACAACTGTGTTTGAATCCCGTTAATCATGTCTTGGTTGTTGTGTATTGCGCGCAAATGCATCCCAAAATGAAAACGTTTGTCATAAAAACATGAAAACAATACATGAAAAGTGCATGCAGAAAAGGTTTTCCATGTAATGCACGTGAAATCTGTCGGAAACATGAGCAGGGACATCGACTATAAAACGCCAAAATAAATTCATCATTTAATTACGAAATTTACGACGCAAACGACGATAAAAAATGTCAAGATTGAATGGCCGAGATTGGCCGAAATATTGCCATTGGACGTTTGGAAGCAGGGGAGTCGCAGTCTGCCGTTGCAAGTGACTTCAACGTCCACCACCGTATCTCGATATATGGCATCGATACACCCGCTTCAATTTGAAACATGATCGTCCAAGAGTGACCACTCCTGCTCAGGAACGATTCATCCGGGTGTTTCACCAACGTCACCGATTTGCTACAGCAACGGACACTGCAGGACAGGTGCCTGGTCTTCGCAGAATTGCCAACCAAACCATCAGAAATCGTCTGAGGGAAGTGGGAATTCGAGCATATCGACCAAAGTTGGACATGACTACAGCGACAACGACGTGTCCAATGGTGCAACAGAGTACAGGCATGGGAACTGGCGACGCGTTTGTTTCAGCGCAGTTTCCTCCTGCAACAGCGGGGTGGGAGACAACGTGTCTATCGACGTCGACACGACGTACGTGTTTGTAGACAGATTGTGTTATGGTGTGGTGAGCCATGTCCTACACGGTTAGATCAGAACTAGTGCTCGTTCAAGGCAGTATTACAGCAAACCGCTACATCGACCAAATCCTGCGATCTGACCTCCTCCCACTTTTTAACCACCAGAAAGGACTGTTTCAACACGACAACGCTCGACGCCATACATCTTGTGTAACAGGTGCCTATCTCGCCAATGCAAACGTCGATGTTATGGCGGGGATTTGTAAATAATCCAGTCTGATCCAAACAATCCGGTGATCAACACCGTGGGCATCAATCTACGCAATGGGCAATCTTGTTAAATTTATGTTCCCTTCACTAATCCGCTAGGTGCGCTGATCCGGACGGTCCAACCTTAAACTGACAGTGCATGTCGTATGCGATGCGAGCTGTACGGGTTACTATTACATGTAGAGAAAGTTAACCTGTATAGTCTTCACCTTCACCGGTAACGTTCGTGACAGCATATATTTTCCCCATGAACGATGATATATATCCTGAAATACTAGTTCCGTGATTCCATGATACACCAGTGATAACTATGACTGTTTATATTGCAATAATGAAACACCAGATGCTAGGCGGTCATGTTTTGTCGTTTTGTTGACGTTTAGCAATCGGCAATGAAAGTCTTGTTCCAGATGCATGAATATCACGCTTTTAATCCTGGAGTGTATTTTCATTGTATACGTACTCACACCTCTTTCGTATTATGCCCGATTAGTCCATATGCACGCAATTCATTACGGATGTAGCTGATGTAGTACACGAGATGTGAAGGTCTTGTATGCAACGTGTGAATTTCGTCGGCCCGAATATATTGGGATTGTTTACAACAACACAAATATTTAGCAGATATACAACATAGAGAAGTGAAAAACAATGTTCAAGTAATTGTAAAATAAACAGTCGCGAACAAATAATATCAATCATCACATACTTGTCATAATACAATCTTCAAATACGATTTAATAATGGAATGAACATAGCTGAAGTCTATCTGCTTTGTTATCTGTAGGGGTTCATGGAGCAAGATGTAAACAAAGATTTTATGGGTGAATCATGGATATCTATTGCAAATTTCTACAATAACTGCATTTTAATTATGATAACTTCAGTATATATGTCCAAATGGCATTATTGACATTTTGAATAGAAGAAAATAATATTTCTTCAAACAACAGTATATTCATACTTATGATGAATTTCAATCTCTATAATAAAGGACACTGTTAAGAGATGTAAACATCAAATGGTTTACATAATCCTGACTTGCAGTGTGTACATGTGGCTTGCCTTCGCTATATTTAGATGATTATACTACTCAGGACAAAGCTCATATTTTATTTTGTAGACGTATTTTTTATGTTTTCTTGCTGTAAACTAATTTTTCAAATTCTCAAGCAAATGCATCAATAAAGTCAGTCTTTCTTCCTGTCTACATAAATAGATATCTGTATGGTACAGTGTTGTAATTGTATTTGATATTTTAATATAATGTGTACTTCAATATTACATTACACATGCTGGATAACTATTGGAGAGCCTGCAGGAGTGAGCTTAGCTATAAAAACATAAGGTTCATCTGCTGGCCGGGCCGGTCATAGACACGCCTGCGGAAATATCAGAAAAAACATCATTGACGATATCTAATTTCACTGTACGAGCTTTGGCGTGGTGAAATGGGTCGCATTCAAGATTGCTTGTCGTGTTTAGACATATACACCTCTGTGTGTACTTGTGTGCGGTCGTGGTGGAGAGTAGGTGTCGGGTGGGGTTGGTGGGTGTGGGATTAAGGCGCTGCTTGAATACGACTTCACTGATGACGAATCCATAACGCTACCCCACTGAGATACAATGCCGACAACAAGCATCGTGTTCGAACCACCGACCACTGCTCACCAAGCGGACCCTTTCTCCAACAGAACCCGTTGACGATCCTTCATCCTCCATCGCCATCAAACATCCAAAGCAGATTTGGAATTGCTAAAACCTCATACACCTATATCATATATGAGTGAGTGAGTGAGTTTGGTTTTACGCCGCTTTTAGCAATATTCCAGCAAAAGCATCACGGCTGGGTTTGACACCAGAAATAGGCTTCACACTGATTGTACCCATGTTGGTTTGGTTTTATCGAACCAGGTCTTTGGCGGGGACACCAAAATGACGACCATTGACGCTTTACCCACTAGGCGTGACTACCCCACCGCCCCCCCATATCATATCATATATATATTATGACAGAAGGAGGCAGAGTTTAGTCTTTGTTTTCCTGGTTAATAATGGTAATTGTATTATAATAATATGCATTACACACTTCCTAGTGTATATATGCGTGCAAGTCATGAAATACATTGCAATGCCATTTTAGAAAGTGGTCAAATGTAACATATGTTATATTTGAGATTACACTTTCTTAGTAAAGTACAAATTCTAGTACTTTTTGGGGTTGAGTCCCATCCGTGATTCGCCAATTAACGCTTATCAGAGGGGTACACAAAGTCCGCAGTCTAGACTACCTGTTGTCCGAAATCAAACCCATGGTGGCGGACTTCAGAAATTCGCTTCACGCATTGCGTGACGAGCGAACGCTTTCGGCCCGAACCATTAACCACTAGCTTACCCACCGCCAGTCTAGCATCAATGACTGCAGTAAACAAACATACATTTGAGGTAAAATGGGACAAGCAATACTGTTATCTTTGGACTTTTACTTTGGAAACATTAGTTCTTAAAATGCATGAAGTAGTGGTTCCCTTAACGTATTGTTTCTTTACCCTTGTGCCTAGAGTGAAAAGATCACTGTCATTGAAATGAAATCATCCATCGTAACTGGAACATAAACTGTGCATGTAATTGAGGATAACAAACTTATTTTATATAATGAGTGAAGCAAGAATAAACCAAAATTCCAATCTACATGCAACTTGAACTTGAAAAATACAGGAAAACATTAAAAATAAAACACTTATGTGTCATAGTCAGTAGGACTAAGTACATTCGCATAATTATTTTGAACAGGATCTATGGTGAGTTTAAAGGTGAATCTAGGACAATAATTGTTGTCCTCCACTGATTGTGATCTTGCTGGAGGAATAGATTAAAACATCGCCTGTGATATTTTTATGGCGAGGTACAGCTTACAAATTCACTTATGTAATGAAGGATAAGGGAAAATCATTTTCTATGATAAATGAAGCAATAATTAATCAACCAGACAGCCAATGCACGTGCGACATGAGCTTAAAAATCTCCAGGAAATAATTAAAACAAATACCGTTCTGTGCCATAGTCTGCAGTACTTACTCCACCAAATTAATTGTGTTCTAGCTATAGGAACAGATTAAAACTACAATTACACTTACGAATACATGCAGTTTCCCCGAATATACGTGTGTGGGTTTCATGTGATGTCTAGATCTCATTCACCAAAAATGAATATTTTCTATCTGCAGCCATTGACGCCATGGTCACGAGCAGGGTAAACATCGTTGTTTTGTAATTCACAATTGTGAGTTGAAATGTTGGAATCCTAAACTCGGTGAAATTGTCTAGAATGAAAACGTTTTCGACTAAGTGTATGATACAAATTTATATAATTTTCAGCTAATTTGAGTATTTTGAGAGTCTGAATTTGTTTAGGCTGGGCAGGTTTTAACATTACTTTTATTAAATACAAATATGTGATTGATCACTTAAAGACTACAACATGTTTAATTTCATTGATCGTGATTAATTTCCCCCAAGACTGCATGAGTTAAAATTTGATATAACGATTGTTACAGTGAATGAGTGAGTGAGTAAAACTTTATAGTCACATCGGCAATATTTCAGCCATATTGTGACTTAAAAAGTTATAAATTAACAATAAACACAATTACATTATAAAAAAAATGTCGACGAAGGACAGTAAAATAACTAGATTATCACAGGAATAAATTTAAGACTAGTAATTAAATCTAAAATATTTTACCTATAAATGACAATACAATATAAAAACAGGCTATAGATTGCCAACAACTGAAGGTAGATCACCATACTAGGGTCCATGGGGACACGATTGTTACAACAGCAGATCTGCTTAAAAAGTACGTGTCTCCTACTGACGCTTGAACAGGACGGAGAAAATGAGAAATGAATCTATTAACTATATATCACAGTTTTCATTGAAATGTTTATGTTGTTGTATATGTCATAACGTGCTCAAATAAACAACAATGGGCCTCTGTTCATTTCAGGATATACAAAAAATCCCAAGAACCTGTTTAAGACTTTGTCGTTAAGTATAAGTGTTTTTCTCTTATAAAACGATCATAACCAGTTCAGTATGACATGAGATATTGGAGCAAATTGTAATGTGATTAATGTAATTTGATGTTCTACATTTCCAGTATATGGGATACTTAAATCATTATAAAAAAAATCATTTAAATCTGAAGTGTAATAAGTTCAAATTAAATATTCTGTTCATGTAAGTACATGCAAGGAACAGTGTCGTCTCGGTGTGCTGGCATTATGAAAGCAGCATTTATATATACAATGTAGATAATATCAAACAACACAATTCACAGACTGTAACCAAGCGACCTTTCATGCCTTTTGGTCGTCTCTACATATGCTTTTTAGCAACCCTGTGTAATGTGTTAGATATAGCATTTAAATGAAAACTAAATCGTGTACATCTGCATGCACATATGTATGCACATGTATGTATTGTTGTGTTGAAATGTAACCAAAAAGTGGAAATAAAAAAATGTATACACATGGCTACATACGACTAGCAATCTTGAATGCGACCCAGTGCACCACGCCAAAGTGCATACAGTGTAATCACATATCGTATGGTATTGTTGTTTATTACCCACGTGGTCAACGTATGGGTAGTTGCATACTAATCGCGTACGTCACACGAGTGTCGCGTTGACCTGTGTCGTAACGACTTGACCTGAGATTCTAACCATTTGATTGGATAACCGATGACCTCTCAATTAGGTCACATTCTGACGTAACTATTTTTTCATTCATAACAAACACGTGAATTCATTCATTCTACAACTTAAATGCATTGTGGGAATGTAAACATTGCAAACGTTGCCGTGTTGCTGTTTAATTGTGAGTCGAACTGAGACATTATATTCCGTTGAAAAACATAAACGCAATGTTTCCACCAGTGATGTTAGCCGAATGAAGCAACTGGAAACCAAGAAACGAGCGAGTGAGTTCAGTTTTACGCCGCACTCAGCAATATGCCAGCTATATGGCGGCGGTCTGTAAATAATCGAGTCTGGACCAGACAATCCAGTGATCAACAGCATGAGCATCAATCTGCGCAATTGGGAGTCGATGACATGTGTCAACCAAGTCAGCGAACCTGACCACCCGATCCCGTTAGTCGCTTTTTACGACAAGCATAGTCGCCTTTTATGACAAGAATGGGTTGCTGAAGACTTATTCTACCCCGGATCTTCACGGGTCACCAAGAAACGAGGTGCTACGGAGTAGTTTACTGTAGGAGGCTGTACGAGGCGATGACAACTGACATGCATCGTGACGTCGGTTACCAAGGCA
Organism: Haliotis rubra; assembly: GCF_003918875.1. NCBI lineage: Eukaryota > Metazoa > Mollusca > Gastropoda > Lepetellida > Haliotidae > Haliotis > Haliotis rubra. Next base: position 127,141 of record NW_025765216.1, on the reverse strand, counting down.
GTGACGTCATTACAGTGTGACGTCATGCAAATATTGTACTACAGTACAAAACTCTTCCGCAACCGCTTTATGATACCGGTTTCGGTTTGAAACCAAACAAAATAACAAAAATACGCTATTTTGTCAATTTAATGCATTTAAGACGTGGGTAATAAATAAAATACCACACTCGGTCTCATTACATACGAATTATACGAAACCCGTGACCTTCCTATGTTATCTGACCTCGCTTTCGCTTTAGTGCGAATATAGAGAATACTACACGAGGTCTCATTACATACGAATTATACGAAACGAGTGTCCTTCTTTGGTATCTGACCGAGCGAAAGCGAGGTCAGATACCATAGGAAGGTCACGAGTTTCGTATAATTCGTATGTAATGAGACCTCGTGTAGTATTCTCTATATTCGCACTGTCGTCTCTACAACTGGTACGGCCAGCAAAGGCGTGAACGTTATGCTGTTATAGCAATTCTCACTCTTTCTAGTTCTCATTAGTACACTATTCTTTCATGTCATAAGAAATGCATATCTCGATTATCTCTTTCACTTTCCTACAGACATAATTCATTCGGCGCTGTCACTTTTTATAATATGCACAATCACCCTTTTCACACCGAAATGTGTGCGCCGTTTGTTATAGTTAGCAACATCAACGTTCTGAATAAAGACGGTACAATATTCTGATATAGTATTGACCATGCGTTATACAAATTGAGCACAAACGACACGAGCAAATCGATTTCTGGACGTTTGGAGCGATGTTAAAGGTCAAGTCACTCACTCACTTAACGTTTTGAATAACATTGGTATTATGTAAATGCACTCATTTTCAAGTATTTTGCTGACGAAGGAAGGACTAAGCATATACTCCGAAACATAAGGCTTAAATAGTGCCGATGAGACGTTAAATATTAACTCCCTTGCTTGCTCGGGTAACTTGAAAGGCTGGTCACGGACTGGAGACTGTTTGTGAACTGAATAGAAGTTTTATTCACGTATTTTCTAGGTCACGGGCTATCAGAACATAACATTTCAATAGTGTGATTATAAATGAGTGAATCAGTGAATCGGGGTTTACGCCGCTTTTAGCAATATTCCTTTACACTTAGACGTTGATATTTCAGTGACTAGTTCGTTGGTGTATCAAATGAACAACAGTCGGCTGACCATACAACCTTGGCGTTTATGAACAAAGCACTGGAAAACATCCGTAAGCCCTTTATCTGTACGGACACAAGACTGAAGCTTGGAGTACATACTTCTTAAGACTTTCAAGATGTTCCCATGTATTCCATATTTGATAGGCCGATGCTACATTAATGTATGATTGATGCTACCGAAAGCCTTTGAGAAGTCAACAAAGAAGATGCAATTCTCCCTCCAGTTGATTTAGACAAGTATTTTGCGATCATGCCGTAAAGAGAGAACATGTTGTCAACTGTACAATACCCTTTCTAAAACCTGCCCCATTCTCATGAATGATGTTGTTTTCTGTGATCCACTGTTGAAGTCGCTGGTTCAATATTTTAGTGAACACCTTTCCAATCACCAGCAGAAGCTAAATTCCTCAAGCGTAATTCCTCAATAATTATTTGGATCGGATAAAGACCATTCTTGTGTAGTGGGCAGATAATGGCTGTGCACCATGTCATTGGGAAATTACCAGTTGCCAATATGTGAACTGAATATACCCAACATTAAAAGAGCGTCTATTTGAAATACTCACTGGTGGTACACTGGTAGGGGTGTATCTTACATTATCACGGTATTGTTTATGTGGGATGCCAGGGTGTTATTTGCCAAGGTGTCAATGTTTAACAAGAGTTCACTTTCAAGCGTGTTTTGCAGTTGGAAACCAAGGTACAAACGCAGCTTTCATTCAACAAGCTGCATAAAATCTAGGGTAATTTCTGCATTTATGAGCCTGAACCGTGGAAAGGATCACCACCACAATAATCCTATTTTCTAAAATGATAATGAGCTCGCTAGTCTACACCTACCGCCTCTCTCATCATAAAAGGTTTTTGTACCAGATATAGTGCACACCTACATATAATCATGAAGCGTGATTCTAATGTTTGTCAAAGTATAGAAATCGTTTAAGATGCTTTGTTGGTAGCGTTGATAAGGCAAAGAAAACCAGACTTGAATTTGGCGTCACATGAAAAAGAATTATAATGACAATATTTCGAATGTTTAGCAGTTAACAAATGCAACAAAATTCTTTTAAATATCGTATTGGATATCTGCCAAACTGCAGGTTGTTAACTTCGCGGGGATGAATCATAAACAAGCAGTGATCACAAAGCTGATTGAGGAAATTCGACGCCCCCTTGCCCGGCCGGTTTGACCAAACCATACTCATTCAATGTCAAGCCAACTGTGTACCCGAATAAATATCCACGAAGACATTTGGTTTGACTCACAAGGAGGAATTGCATGGGACAACATGTTCTTAACTGGTACGTCAAATCTGGAAATGCCGTCACCATGTCCAAAACAAACGATTTTGAAATCCTCACCGAGGTCCCGAATACACACAACCCAAACAAACAACCCCTTTCGGTCGCAGGACGCTTGCCGAAATGCTATCTTGTGATAGTGAGTGAGTTAAAATTTTAAGTCACTTTGGCAATATTTCAGCCATATCGTGACTAAAACAAGTTACAGATTAATATATATTAAAGGTAAATTATAAAAACCTGTCAACGAAGGACAGTAAAACAACTAGATTATCACAGGTAGAAACTTAAAACACACTATTAAAATCATATGGTCTTGAGCCCGTGACCTAGAAAAACGTGAGTCTATCCTTACTCCTTCCTTCGTCAGCAAAATATTTGAAAATGAGTACATTTACATAAATACCAATGTTATTCAAAACGTTAAGGAGTGAGGACTTAACCTTTACATCGCTCCAAACGTCCAGAAATCGATTTGTTCGTCATCGTTTGTGCTCAAATTGTATAACGCATGGTCAATACTCATATCAGAATATTGTGCCGTCTTTATTCAGAACGTTGATGTTGCTAACTATAACAAACGTAGAAACATTTTAAAGATTAAAGGGTGATTGTGCATACTATAAAAAGTGACTAGCTGAATGAATTATGTCTATAAATATAAAACTAGCGCAATAATCGAGATATGCATTTCTTACTCAGATGAAAGAATAGTGTTAATGAGAACTAGAACGAGTGAGAATTGCTAAAATCACTACCATTTCTCCATCTACGCATTCTGGCGTACCACTTGAATCATGAATTAACTCAACTAGAATGCTAATCCATGAGCTTAAAAATACAGGAAAACATTAAATAGAAAACACCTGTGTGCCATGGTCATCAGAATTAGACATATTCGCATAATTATTTTGAACTGCATCCAAGTTGAGTTTAAAGGTGAATCTGGACAATGCACTTACAAATTGTGATCTGGCAACGTTCATAGATTAAAACCATCACTTGTGATTACAAATTCACTTTTAACGAAAGGTCATATCTTCCTTTTAGGGATACATGCAGTTTCCCCGGATAGCATCACACATGTGTGGATTTCACGTTTCCAAATCTCAGAAAGCTGCACTGTAGAATCTCGAGAAACATCATAGAATGAAAATGATAGGTGTGTTAACATATGCAATTGAATTTGAGGATTGTCGTTATACACGTAGAAATTGTGTTATAACATCACTTAACTGCCGTAAAAGCCTTCATCGTCTTGTATCCTGCATGGCGGGTTGTTCAGTTCAAGATTGTGAATGATACCGACTTTCCATTAGTGAGTGAGTGAGTTATTATTTAACGTCACATCGGCAATATTGCAGCCATATCGTGACGAGAACACATTTGACATTGAAATGGAATATATGTATATTATAAAACCTGTCGACGAAGGACAGAAAAACAACTAGAATATCACAATAAGAATTAAAACTAGCGTGGAAAGTTAAAACTAATAGCACTATTTGGACAATACAATATAAAAACGGGCTATAGATCGCCAACAACTGAAGGTAGATCACCATACTAGGAACCATGGGGACTTTCCCTTATAAACACAAAGTAGGGACTTAACAAATATTTGTCCACCTTAAGTTTAACTTAAACCCCGAATGTATTTCTATTTGACTATGATTATATAGTGGGGTGGCAGATATGGTTAAAATTGTTACAAACTTGTAACAGTACGTAACAGCAGTAACGAAAGCACACCTACCAGATGTGGCTGAATACTTCAAGAATCCACTTCCAGCTCTAAATCACCAAGCCAGTATCTGCCTGTGTACTGGTACGCTTCACTTACAATTTGTCACGTGACCATAGCTGGTTGGTCCAATCAATACTGCATAGTAATACGTCACACGTATTGGTATTTAACGTCAGCCAATAGGTCAATGGTAAGTGGGATGTGCATGGTAATGCATGATTGCATGCGTGCGTTCGCCTGCGTGATATACATCATATATGGCTATGATATAATGGTGGTGGTGGATATGGCTACAATTGCTACGAATTTGTAAAAGCAGTAACAAAGGCACACCTACCAGTTGTGACCGAATGCTGCACGAATCTAGTTCCAGTTCTAAAAGCCACGCCGCACCTCACCACTCCAGTTTCTACCTATAGACGAACTGTCATACACATCGCACTTCTTATTGACACGTACACTGCATGGTTAAATTGTGAAGTTGCTATTCCTCCGTGGTGTATATCACACAGACGAACAAATGTCGAATTGTCATACACATCGCACTTCTTATTGACACGTACACTGAAATCTTTTGTTAATTCCTAAGACATATGGTTGGTTGGGACCTTTGTCATGTGACAAAGCGTACCAGTACATACAGTCCGTTTGACTTCATTTTAGACCGATGATGTGCTCATTAACAGAAAATCTGATAATTGAAGCAAACCCAGATTTTGCACAGTCACATCAAATGGATAGAACAGCCAGGTAATTCTCAAGTGTGTGCAGTGAATTGAAATTTCAGACGTACAACTCGCACACCTGGCTGTTCTACCAGTAAGTGGTCCTCCCTCGTAAGAAATAGCGAACAGTTAAAACAAAATAATGATCGTTTGTTAAACGACTTTTTATTCGGGTGTCCAAATTTATGAGACAAATCATCAGAGTTGGTCTGTCGATATCATGTGACAGTGCAAAGTTTGAATTTGTTGCATTTATTAGATTTTGTGTTAGTGAGCAATTCATCAGTCTAAAATGAAGTCAAACGGATTGAATGTACTAGTACGCTTCAATTTGTCACATGACAAAGGTCCAAACCAACCACATGTCTTGGGAATTAACAAAAGATTGCAGTAAACGTGCAGTGTCAATAACAAGTGCGATGTGCATGACAATTCGTGCATTTGTTCGTGTGCGTGATATACACCACACGGAGGAATAGTACTTCACAATTTAACCATGCTGTGTAATAGGCCCCTGACCAATTTCGTTAAGTGACATAAATTACCAATGTTTGAATGAGTGAGTGAGTTAAAGTTTATAGTCACGGCGGCAGTATTTCAGCCATATCGTGACTTAAGACAGTTATAAATTCATGACAAAGGCGCAAATTTTAAAAACCTGTCTACGAAGGACATAAAAACCAACTAGTATATCACAGTAATAGGAAATAAAACTAGCGTATATCACTAAAATAGGGTTTCAAATTAGGACAATACATTATAAAATAAGGTTGAGGATCGCCAACAACTGAAGGTAGATCACCACTCTAGGGACCATGGGGACATTTGCTACCTGCATGGACCCTAGCTGGATTTATACCATCCCTTCAACCACTGGCGATTACCAATGTTTGAAATGTACGTAGCATTTGGCCACCAAATTTGCATTTGTTACGCATGTCATGAGATAAACGAACATTTGGGAGACTATGGACAGATATAAGACATATGTTTGTTAATATGGTCATCGTTTTCATATGTTCATAACGTGAGAAATGATGGTAAATGTTGTTCATTGATGATACAGGTTTAAATTTTCTTGAAATAGTTTATGAGGTTTGGATTTATCCTATAATTCATAGTCTCCACAATTGCTCTGTCACAGATAAATGGATTATTACCATACTGACAGAAATTAGCATTCATTCAAAGATACGGTAAAATAACTGCATTATAACGCTAGCAATCGTCAGTGCTATAGGGGCAGTGGGGTAGCCTAATGGTTAAAGCGTTGGCTCGTCACGCCGAAGACCAGGGTTCGAATCCCCACATGGGAACAATGTGTGAAGCCCATTTCTGGTGTCCCCGCCGGGATGTTGTTGGAATATTGCTAAACGCGGCGTAAAACCAAAATCAGTCGCTCAATCGTCAGTGATATAATGAGGTAATTGGGAATATTTGGCGTGAGGACCACGTTTTCGCAGACTCTTCAAGCTGATTATTTGTTAACCCAGACTTAATTGAATTGCATTGGATTGGTATCAGGTTTCATCTTAACAAATACGAGATTATAGTGATATAAGTATTTAATATCAAATAATGACATAAGTATTTGTTTAGAAAAGCTAAACAAGTGGCACACTCAGCAACATGTCCCTGGCGTTATATTTGAGACCATTTTGCAATTATTGTAATGACAATGCATTTATCGTATGAGCAAATATGATCGTTTTAACGTTAAGTATGTTTCCATCAACAATCAAATAATCCTCCCCGGCATCTGTCGCCACACAATATGAAATAGTAATTCATAGTAAATTGATGTCTATCAGTTTAGAACAAATAGCCTTTTAGACCTACTTTATGTTTACATTGGAAAGACATAGCCATTCATAATCTGCTAGAAATTAATGAATTCACCATGAAGGATTCAATAAAGTTTCTGCCGATTTAAGTGAGTGAGTGAGTTAAAATTTTACGTCACCTCGGCAATATTTCAGCCATATAGTGACGAGAAATGTTGTACATAAACAATAAATTTAAGTAGCCAACTAATCAGTCATCGAAGGACTGTAAAATAACTACAGTATCACAGATGGAGTCTAAAACTAGCATGAACATGTAAAACTATTTTATTTACGAAGACAATACAATATAAAAGCTTGTGCTAGCTTGACGCTGTCTGGAGTTTGGATGACTGGTTACTGTTGGTTGATCAAATGCTTGTTGCGCTCGTCTCAACATGAACAAACAAGGGCAGTGTATTTTAAAGCCAAACTGGGCACACAAACACAGTATAAATGGGTCAAGTCATTCGAGGAGACAGGCACAAGGCGTTGTGTACTGTTTGTGATCGTATCATAGACCTGTCTAATAGGGCTGCGTAATATAACCGGTTTACCGGTTCAGACATATGAAAACGATACGTATTGCGATACGCTGATCGAAAACCGGTATTTTGACTTGCAATCGGAAAACTTCGTAACACTCGGAAATCTTCGAGTATTTCCTTTTTATTTGTGCCAAATATTATTCACATTTTATTTTATCATGATTAAAAGTTGTTATTAAAGCTTTAATCAAACATGGTAATTTGGTTGTGTTTTTTGCTCTATAAATCAAGCATTAACTCGATTATAAGTATTTTTGTTTAAAAATACTTCATGCAATATATTGCAATACATACCGCAATACATGCTTTCGCATCGCAATATATCGCAATATGAAAATTCCCCTGCAATACCTACCCTACTGTCTAATATGGGTGAAGGAGCACTGAAATCACACATGGAAGGCGGCAGACACGCGACTAATGTTGGCAGCATGATGACAGCCACTGGTTTAGATTGATATTTATGGTAAACAGACCATCATTGCGTGATAAAAGCACTGATAACAAAACTGTTGAAAGAAATGGCGTTTTGAATTTGACAGTACCTGTGATCGTATCATAGTGAGTGAGTGAGTCAATATTTAACGTCGCATCGGCAATATTTCAGCCATATCGTGACGAGAACATATTCGACATTGAAATGGAATATGTGTATATTATAAATACCTGTCGTCAAAGGACAGCAAAACAACTGCGATGACACACCACAGAGCCACTACAAGAGTTCGATCCATGACCAAATTTCTGGCATTCATAACATTGGAGTGGACTGGGGACACGTCCACTCCTCTATTAAAATATCCTGCTTTAATCGACTGTGGTAGAGATGCTCGGGCAAACGTCAAGAGATAGGTATTGGTTTTCACAATGGTATCCCCTCTCTTGACGGTGAAACGTTTTACAGCAGTTACACCCTGATCTACAAGCTCTGCAGCAATATCATCCTCTGACATGTCCAACAGACAGTGAGCTCTGTCGCGAATGATTCCTTGACATGAAACAAAGTTTAGTGGTTCTTTAATGTTCTGTGCACAGACACAGCAACCTCAATATTGGCAAATGTTTTAATTGACAAAAGATTTAGAGATTGCTGCCACCGTGCACATTCCACCAGAAGTAAACCACTACGGAGACGGGTGACGTTTTTAACATCTCCACAAATTCCAGAGGCATCCTTTGATATCGCAAAAGGATTTAGTTTCACAGGCAGAAAATCAGTTGCCTCAATCACAAGGAAACAAGCCCATGAGTCAGAATTCGAAGAAACAGTGTTTGAAGTGTCATCAACATTTTCGAAACGTCGCTTTTTTTCGTTTCGCAATGAACCAGATGGATTGGGATCCATGATAAGTGTAAAGAGGTTCAGTACTCCTGCTCCCCACCCACCACGGAGTGTCAACAAGGACAGCATCAAATAGCACCGGATCTCCGAGATGCTGACACCAGGAATACAGGGGTGTTATACTCCAGCGATAAAGACATGAAAAGCTATGAAAAACTAAAAGAATACATGTCAGGCTGGTTGCGCCCATGACATCATTCCCAAGAATTACAGATATCAGAGGTCTAATACCACCAGATTGACCCATGAGCCACAGCCTTCTGACATAGGACTCTAGGCAATTTAAATTAATATAACATTTACACACTATAGATCAAAGTAACCAAGACCCAATGATAGTGTATTGTGCAAATATAGTCACCATGCACAGGGCTTGGAGTGACCAGCCGATTGATAGAATCGGTCCAATTATACCACCCGTCTAGGTGAAGTAAGGGCCAAAGTGGTGTGTTGGGCAAAAGGAACACGGTTCCAGTCTCCCAGTGCCCTCAAACACCAGACTCCCATCCTCCGCCGACCCAGGGGCGCAACCCACGGCAAACAGGTTGCCCAATTCGGTCTTTCGACCAGCAATGGGTTGCTGTGGACCAATATGCCCCCGCGTCCACACGGGTGATTGAAGAATTCTTAGCCTCACCCAGCACGAGGAGGTGGCTCTTCGCGGGTGCCAATCGTATCTTAGACCTGTCTAATATGGGTGTAGGAGTGAGTGAGTAATATTTAACGTCACATCGGCAATATTTCAGCCATATCGTGACGAGAACAAGTTAATTTATATCAACATTAAAATCAATAAATTTAGAACATAAAAATCTGTCATCGAAGGACAGAAAAACTACTAGAGTATTACAGCTCTTAATTTAAAACTAGTACGCTATCATAAAAATGATATCAATATAGACAACAATACAATATAAAAACGGGCTTTAGATCACCAGCAACTGCAGGTAGATCACCATACTAAGGACCATGGGGACTTACAGTACTTTGGGTACCTGCATGGACCCTAGTTGGATTTTTATCAACCCTTCAGCAGCTGGCGATTTTGGTCAAGTTTATCCAAACTTAAAACGACAAAAAATGCTACATTTAAAAATCTGGTAAATTTATATTTCCGTTGAATGTTTAGGGACTTACGTACCCTCTCAGGGGGACAATAATTTTACAATACCCCCTTGTGGGTTATGGGTAAAGAGCACTAAAATCACTCAAGAAAGGGGAGAACACGTGACTAATGCATATTTTAAGGTAAATAGATCATCGTTGTGTGATAGGAACACTGATAACGAAACTGAAAATATAATCATAAAGCGTGACTCTTGTCATAAAATTATTTATGCTTCAATGCTGGTTGGACCTGATAAGGCAAACAAAACCAGACATAAATTTGGTGTCACTTGAGTATAATTATAGTGACAATATTTTCAATGTCAAGCTGTTAACAAAAGCAACAAAAAACATTTGTCATAATAGATATCAGCCAGACTGCACGTTGATGACCTCGCGCAAAATGTCGAGGTCACCTTGCCCCACCGCTGTGACACCCCAGTATCTTATTCAATGGCAATTCATCTGTGAAACCGAAAGAATATCCACGAAAACGCCTGCATGGGAAATGGCAATTGCATGGGACAACATGTTCTTAGTATGTACGTCAAATCTAGAAATGCCCTCACCAAGTCCAAACCAAGACCTTTTGAATTTAGAAATTTCAAGAAATAACTCAGCACTGGGGTATGGTACCAGGTTACACTGTACACAAACACTGTCAATAATTTTAAGTATGTATGTCCAATATATTTCAAATGTCTAGAACTCCTGAGATATGTTGTATGTCCGACATTTGTTTGGAAAAAGTGAAAATAATCCTGTCATTTGCATCACTTTTATAACCATATTGACACTGTTGAAGTATGGTAGATTCTGTTTCTAATTCCAGACCTGTAAGGAATTATACACATAACATGCATACACTCCGTTCGGAATACATGGAAATACCTCAAGTTATTACCATACTTTCCAAATATTTGAATACATGGAAATGTATTATTTCATGCAATGACACATTTTGACGACACTTACACTGACAACACCAGTTGTTTGTGAAACTCATTATCAGTATGGGATACATTTTGGAAAGTGGATATAAAATATAAATTTAGAAGGAAATGTGTCTGAAACGCAACTTGTCAACATAGACACGCAACATGTCTTAATGTGTTTTACCACAATAGGGGATAAATATTTTAATTTTAAAACTGTTAAGGATCTGTTTAATACTGTTCCTTTTCATTTAATTCTTGTTTTTTTTAAAGAAGTTGATTTAATTTATGAATTTTGATTTCTATGTTCTGTATATAGATGTATTTTAATGATATGTAGTTTATGATATGTAGCTTAGATTAGTAACTTATATTGTACCCTTAAAGGGGGTTAAAGTACTGTAAACTTATTGTCCTCCTGAGAGGGTACGTAAGCCCCAAAACATTCAAAGTAAATTTAAAACTACTACCATTTTAATCGTAGAATAAATGTTCGTTTAATTTGTGGCTAGATTATCTAAAATTGCTAATAGCTGAAGGGATGGTTTAAATCCAGCTAGGGTCCATGCAGGAAGCAAATGTACTGTAAGTCCCCATGGTCCCGTGTATGGTGATCTACCTGCAGTTGTTGGCAATATCTAGCCAATTTATATTGTATTGTCTTCTATTGTGAAACTGTTTTAGATTTAATTACTAGTTATAAATTCGAATCTGTGATAATCTAGTTATTTTACTGTCCTTCGTTGACAGGTTTTCACAATTTACCATTGGTTACTATGTAGAATATTAATTGTTCTCGTCACGATATGGCTGAAATATTGCCGATGTGACGATAAATTTTAACTCACTCACTTAATGTTGTTCCTAGTTGTGCTTCACTTTTCCAATCAGTTGGGTAGTTAAATACTCGGCCGACTCTTGCTGATCTTAACCGATATGTGACAAATATGGCCCACTCATTTCATTAATCTATACCATCATGTCGAGGAGAACAATAGCCGCGAATAGCTTCACGACCGCCTATTATCCGAGTCACTAGAAATATATCACATCACATTACATTGTATATAAACCACATTACAATTTGCCCCATATCTCCTGAATAGTTTAAGAAAATGTGTTAATATATGTCTATCCCGAAAGAAACAGATTCTTGGTATTGTTTATCTAACAAAATATATGTACACTAAACCCCAAAAGAAACGTTACCCTCCTTCCTTAATGACGGAGGTACCAATCTTCAGCCTGCGTTGTGATGCGTGGACGTCCACTTCTTGGTCTGTCTACGGTGACCCCAGTGTCCCTGAAGCCCTGAATAAGTCTTATAACCGTGATACGGTGGCGTCAGAGGGCGTTGGCAACCGCATGTATGTCGACTCCATCTGCACCATCCCAATGGCTCTTTCTCTCTCTACAGCTGTTAATTGTGGAATATTTCTCGTACTTGTGTATCATATCATGTATTCTAGGCTCTCTTTGTACCCTATAAATCATTCTACATGTGAAATGGATGCAAATACTGCTTGAATATTGCTGCGTTTTGGCGATTGATATTGCTATGCATTTGAGAATTTGGTTTCGTGATTTACATCAAGCTGTGTTATCAAGCTTTCTTGTAAACTAAACACTTCTAACATATCTTTGATAGTTTTTCGGTAATTCACAAAGGCAGGAAGGTAACGTTTCTTTTGGCGTCTAGTGTATGTAACAAATACCATGTTCTAAACTTCCCAAAGTCTCAAAACACATGTTTTTAATATAAAACTTTCTGTGAAAACCGTGGGATGTAATTAATAGCGTAATTTCTCAGATTCCCCGTCCTGTTTGGGCGTCAATAAGAGACCCGTACTTTTTAAGCAGATCTGCTGTTGTAGCAATCGTTATGTCAAATTTGACTCATGCAGTCTTGGGGTAAATTAATCACAGTCAATTAAATTAAGTACAAGTCATTAAAGTGAGTGAGTTAATATTTATCGTCACATCGGCAATATTTCAGCCATATCGTGATGAGAACAGTTAATGATTATATCATATATTAATAAAATTAGAAATTAAAACCTTTTGACGAAGGACAGTAAAACTACTAGTGTATCACAGATATCCATTTAAAACTAGTAATGAAATCTAAAACATGTTAACTAGAAATGACAAGACAATGTAAAAAGAGGTTATCGATTGCCAACAACTGAAGGTATATACAAGTCATTAAAATGCCGTGTGTTGTGTTAAAGTCCTTGTGATAAATCACATATCTGTATTCAATAAATAGAATGATTGTTAAAATTGCCTATCCAAAACAAATTCAATCACACAATGGGCTTGATCAACTGACTGTAATATCAACATGTTTTCATACACTCAGTCGTAAAAGTTTTCAGTCTAGACAATTTCAAACAAGTTTAGGATTCAAACGTTTCAGCTTACTAACAATTATGAATTACAAGAAAACTATACACTGCCCGTGACGATAGCGTCAATGGCTGCAGTTAACAGACATTCATGTTTGGTGGATGAGACATGTCACACTGTTATGTTTGGACGTTTCCTTTCGGAACATTAGTTCCTGACTTAATGGTTTTCCCTGAATAAATGATGTTACTGTATAACGGAAAAGAATTCGTGCTTTCGTGCGAAATGAGCAGTGCACGTAATTATGGGGTTAAGAGAAAAGCATGTTCTATGATGAATGTAGCAAGAATTTATTAAACACAATACCAATCCAACAGCTTAAAATACAGGAAAACATTAAACGGAAAACACCTGTGTGCCATAGTCAGCAGGACTAAACATATCCGCATAATTATTTTGAATAGGATCCTTGTTGAGTTTGAAGGTGAATCGGGACAGCTGCACTCCACTAATTGTGATCAAGCAAGATGAATAGATTAAAAACATCATTTGTGATATTTTTTATGGCTTACATATTGAGTTAAAGGAAAGGATATATCTTTCGTTTTAGGATAGACGCAGTTTCCCCGGATAGCATCACACATGTGTGGGTTTCAGGTTTCTAATTCTCAGAAAGCTGCAGGGTAGAATCTCGAGACAATTAATAAAATGAAAATGATAGGTGTGTTAAAAATATTCAATGGAAGATGAGGATTGTCGTTATACGCGTATAAATTGTGTTATACCATCACTTGACCGTTGTAAAAGCCTTCAACTTCTTGTACCCTGCAAGGCGAGTTCTTCCGTTCAAGCATATTGTGAATGACTACGACTTTCCAGTTTAAACCCAAGGTAGTACTTAACAAATATTTGTCCACCTTAAGTTCAACTTAAAACCATAAATTTACTTTCATTTGAATATGATTATATAATAGGGTGTACAATTCTTACAAATTTGTTACAGTGTAACAGCAGTAACAAAGGCAGACCTACCAGATGTGATCGAATACTGCAGGAATCCACTTCCAGCTCTAAATCACAACGCAAGTATCTACCTGCGTACTGGTACGCTTCACTTACAATTTGTCACATGACCATAGCTGGTTGGTACAGCCAATACTGCATAGTAATACGTCACATGCCTTGGTATTTAACGTCAGCCAATTGGTCAGTGGTAAGTGGGATGTGCATGGTAATGCATGATTGCATGCGTGCGTTCGCCTGCGTGATATACATCATATATTACTATGATATAATGGTGGTGGTGGATATGGCTACAATTGCTACGAATTTGTAAAAGCAGTAACAAAGGCACACCTACCAGTTGTGACCGAATACTGCACGAATCTAGTTCCAGTTCTAAAAGCCACGCCGCACCTCACCACTCCAGTTTCTACCTATAGTCCGCTTGACTTCATTTTCGTGTTGCTAAGTCATTTTATCAGTTGAATTAATTCTATGGTCGTTCAATTAATTCAACATAGGCCGACAGACAGTAATTGAGCTAACTCCGGAAGGCCATGTAAAGCGACATCAATAGCGACAGTGGGGCCGCTTTTGCTAGCTAGACGCTGTCTGGAGTTTGGATGACTGGTTACTGCTTGTTGATCAAATGTATGTCGCGCTCGCCTTAAAATGAGCAAACAAGTACAGTGCATTTTTAACCCAAACCGGTTAACACAAACACAGTATAAATGGGTCAAGTCATTCGAGGGAGACATGCACAAGGCGTTGTGTACTGTTTGTGATCGTATCATAGACCTGTCTAAAATGGGTGAGTGAGTGAGTGAGTGAGTGAGTTTAGTTTTACGCCGCACTCAGCAATATCCCAGCTATATGGCGGCGGTCTGTAAATAATCGAGTCTGGACCAGACAATCCAGTGATCAACAGCATGAACATCGATCTGCGCAATTGGGAACCGACGACATGTGTAAACCAAGCCAGCGAAACATTACTGTCCACCCGATCCCGTTAGTCGCCTCTTACGACAAGCATGGGTTACTGAAGGTTCATTCGAACCCGGACCTTCTCGGGTGAAGACGGTTGGAGGCATACTCTGGTCCCTCCTACTTTCAGTGAAGCAATCAAGACAGAGCATGAGCAATACTTAGAGAAAGAAAAAGACAAAAAGGAGACTGCTGAGGGAAAAGAAAGCGAAAAGATGCACCAGAAGTGATTGAAGAAATCAAAAAGAAAAGAGAAGATTTGAAACTGACATCGATGGACTGGACAAAAGTCCCGAAAACTGTATCAAAAAGCACAAGCTACAGGACAAATTACATTCTTCATTGAAAAGAACATCAAAGGAAAAATCTGAAGAGAAGTTGAGACTTGAACAGACATTAGCTGGTCATCTCGTTAAACTGAAGACAAAAGTGATACTTCAGCCAGTTCACTTACAACACGATGTAAAGATCAAAATAAAAGGTAATATTAACTGTATGTTTATGTAATTTTTGGTTAAAGGTGGTTATGGAAAACTGAAATATATCATGGAAAAGCATGGAATTTTGCCTATAAATTTCTGTACGAACCCTGCTATCGTCAGTGACTGGAGGGATGATGTAAATCCAGCTACAGTCTTATACCTAGTATGGTGATCTACCTTCAGTTGCTGGTGACCCATGCCCGGTGTTTATGTTATAATAATAATCAAGTTAATATTGATAAAGCGCCTGTTCCAACAAATTGCTCAGAGGCGCTCAGAAGCAAATGTACTGTAAGTCCCCATGGTCCCTAGCTATGGTGATCTACCTTCAGCTCCTGGCAATCTATAGCCTGTTTGTATATTGTATTGTCATCTATAGTTAAAATGTTTTAGATTTAATTACTAGTTTTAAATTTATATTTGTGGTAGTCTTGTTGTGTTACTGTCCTTCGTTGACAGGTTTTTAAAATTGACTATTAATTACTATAAATCTTTAACTGAAACTGATTTAACTGAAATACTGCTGATGTGACTTTAGCATTCGCTGGCATTTGATTTTTCAACATTGTGTACCACTATCCAATATGACAAACGTAAGGAAACACCTCATTCCTTGATCAGCTGCTTAATGAACATTTCCTCCTGATCAGTGGTCCATGATTCTCTATTATCTCACTAAGTACTGGTAGTCACCTACTACCAACACGTCACCCCCTCACAACCATCAGACATAGTTATAAAACAACAACCTTCTTACAACCATCAGCTGCTTAATGAACCAGTTAATCCAGCTACAGGGGAGTGATTCTCTATCATCTCCCTAAGTACTGGTAGTCACCTACTCACTACCAACACGTCACCCCCGACATAGTTAAAACAACAACCTTCTTACAACCATCAGCTGCTTAATGAACCAGTTAATCCAGCTACAGGGGAGTGATTCTCTATCATCTCCCTAAGTACTGGTAGTCACCTACTCACTACCAACACGTCACCCCGACATAGTTAAAACAACAACCTTCTCACAACCATCAGCTGCTTAATGAACCAGTTAATCCAGCTACAGGGGAGTGATTCTCTATCATCTCCCTAAGTACTGGTAGTCACCTACTCACTACCAACACGTCACCCCCAACATAGTTAAAACAACAACCTTCTTACAACCATCAGCTGCTTAATGAACCAGTTAATCCAGCTACAGGGGAGTGATTCTCTATCATCTCCCTAAGTACTGGTAGTCACCTACTCACTACCAACACGTCACCCCCGACATAGTTAAAACAACAACCTTCTCACAACCATCAGCTGCTTAATGAACCAGTTAATCCAGCTACAGGGGAGTGATTCTCTATCATCTCCCTAAGTACTGGTAGTCACCTACTCACTACCAACACTTCACCCCGACATAGTTAAAACAACAACCTTCTCACAACCCTCAGCTGCTTAATGAACCAGTTAATCCAGCTACAGGGAAGTGATTCTCTGTCATCTCCCTAAGTACTGGTAGTCACCTACTCACTACCAACACCTCACCCCGACATAGTTAACGAGCTTAGCAGCAGTTAATCCAGTTACAGGGGAGTGTGTACAGCTAACAGAACAGCCAGGCGAGGGGCTAGAGGTACTACTTAGTAGCTTGTAACAACAGGGGCCTAGCGGGACGGGGGCTAGGGGAATGATGCCCCTTGATCCATGGGGCATTTGTATACAAATGTGGTGAACAAAGATATAGCTGCATATCTATCTTCAGATTTTCAGGACAATTTGTCAAAATTGAAAGCAAATGTCATTTGAAGTTTACCGAGAAAGCAATATGTGAAATGTTGGACTTTCTCATTGATAACATCTTTGTGAAATTTGTGGGTAAAATATTTCGCCAAGAAATAGGCATCCAGATGGGCACCAATGGGCTCCCATCCTTGTGGATCTGTTTCTTTATGCACACGAATCAGAATTTCTGCTTGTGTTGGCAAAATCAAAACAAAGTAATCCGGTACATCGATTATCTAACATCGTTCAATAATCATTAAATTGCTTTTCACTGATTTACCCACCTGAACATGAAATGAAGGACACAAGTGAGACCGCCTCAACTGTTTCATAGTGGATTTATGCTGATAGAAAACTCTCCACAAGGCTGTATGACAACGGGGGGTAATTTCAGCTTTCCCATAGCCAACTTCCCTTTCATGTCGAGCAATATTTATCAGCTCCAGCCTTTGGGATTTACATTTCACAACTTCTGAGGAATGAATGAATGAATGAATGAATCTCTTTATTTCCTCCAGATTATATTCCGAAGATCATTATAAACATGTACATGAAATATTTACAGCACCATAATCACAGCAATATATTCACAACACATTCATATAGTCATATACATGTATATGTACAAACAAAAGATGAAAGGTCTAGAATGCACAGTTTAGTGAGTGAAGCTAGGAATATAGGTATTTACCGAAGAGGACAATCATACATCTCCGTGACATTTCATCAATATCGTTAGTAACTAGTAGTTCACCCCAAGAAAATAGTGATAACATTTTATCTTCAGATAATAATTCTATTTGTACATAAACATCCACATCAAAGAGATCTCTAAGTTTTGAAAAGAAATTATTTCTGTTGTACATATAGTGTTCACAGTGTAGAATTACATGGCAGTCATAATCATTACAATATCTTTTGCAGAGTTCACAATGTTTTGAGAATTTTCCCCTTGAGCTGATTTGTACACAAAACTGTAATATATCTTTAAACTGTGGGTAAAAATACATCAAACAATACAATCTATGTACACCAAAGAAATTGTGGGTCAAGCGATATCTATTCATATCGTGCCTTACACACACTTGAGAAACCCATCGTTCAGTTTCAGATTTATTTATCCAATAATAGGTATTCTTCGCCATGACGATTTACATGGAAACCTTCCAAAATCGAGATAGTCACTAAGATAATTGAAGAGATTGTTTTTAAACTGGTTTGAATAAGTGTGTCACATATACTGTGTAACACAGCTGTTCTGTTTTGAAAGGTGGCTAAATGTACACAGAAAATATCCTTAAATGAAGAGTTACACTTGCTGTTGCACAGCTTGCCGAGAAATAATAGTCTACATTTATCCATATAACCATCCATGCTCCACAATCCAAGGTTACCTAGCACTGAAGCAGAGGAAAAGCGCTTACCGAAACCCTGAATGCATCTGGCAAAATATCTCTGTGTACTTTCTACCAAGTCATACTCTTTACCTCGAAGAATGGGTAAAAGTTCACAACCGTAAAAGCTCGTTGGAAGTATTATTCTTTTCCATATTTTAACAGAAGAAGTAGGGTGGAGATCGTTACCATTTAAAACCAAGACTTTTTAGAGAATTTACAGATTGCCGTGCTCTCTGGCAGTATGAATATACTCTAGATTTTGGGGATAGATCGGACGAAAGTAAAATGCCTCCATACTTAACACAATCACTTATTGGTATGTCTGAATCACCAAATTTGAAAGAATAATTACCCAGACGTTTCTTATATGAGACCGCCTCAACTGTTTCATAGGGGATTTATGCTGATAGAAAACTCTCCACAAGGCTGTATGACAAAAGAGATGATTTCAGCTTTCCCATAGCCAACTTCCCTTTCATGTCGAGCAATATTTATCAGCTCCAGCCTTTGGGATTTACATTTTACAACTTCTGAGGTACAATCGAGCGTGCTCTTTATGTCAGGATTTCAAAGAGCGTCATACCACTTTTGCTCAGAAGCTGTTTGATCAACGTTGCGACATTCAAGGCCACAGTAAGGCTTTCAATACGTTTTATGGTAGACGCTTGGAGGAAATTTCCAAATTTGATGCATCAGTGACAAGACTGACTGAGTTTGGTTTCACGCCGCTTTTGGCAATATTCCAGCAACATCACGGCGGGGGACACCAGAAATGGGCTTCACACAATGTACCCATGTTGGGATTTCAGTGTCAAGAATGATGTCCGATGCTATTCCCTATTTAGACTTATACCATACGTTCCCGAATTATTTCAGGTGAACAATTGACTTAACATAGCATATGTTTATGACGGGTGCCACTGGTTGGGCAGGATAGGCTCACCTTTTCACGACATACCAAAATGGCACTTTAATGTTCACATTCATCAATAAATTCAACATTACAGAGATGGTTTTGTATGAAAATAAGTCTTTCTTTTTTAAAATGAGCAATTATCATCCTAAAATCAACATGGATTCCAATCATTTTGTCGTTTTTTATGAGTCAAAGGATCATAGGGGTAAGAAAAACTGATGTTTTTCCATCGCGGTCACCACGAGAGGTTTTATGTACGTGTTTCATCATTGCAAAAATACAGGGGGTGATTAATTAAGTTCCTTGTGTATAGATAGGCATTCTGGTTTGTTCTTTCTTCACTCAACATAGGGTGAGTCGCATCAGCATTATTTCAGCTACATAGCGACTACACTCATAGAAAAGGGTTTATTTATCCTCCATTATATGCATAACATATGTTGGAATAATGACTGTGGGATGTCCATTGAGGGCACAAATATAATGAAACAGCACTGACTCAGCATTGGAGGAAACGGCTAGCTCATGCATTTTAAAAATGAAACTTTCGTAGAAATGTCATGGAATGTTGCACTTTCCCCCAAGTGACTGAAATGTGACTCACAACCTTTCAGCATTGTGAAAATTAAACAAGGTGAACGCAGTATTCACATAGTGGATGAATTTGTGATAATCTTCCTGTTATACCTTTAATATGAACATATCAAACTGCTGCAGAATGATACATAGATACTTAGGCATGAAAACATTTGAAAACTTACAGATTTGCAAATGCTTTTTCACCAAAGGAAATATTTCCAACCCCAGTAAACATTCAGAACCTAATGCAGTTAAAAGCATTTACTGAGGTATCAGCTTTTCCATTCATGGATGGGGAGAGGGCTTCATTAAGTTGGATAACTTGTGCCCAATCCTTTTCTTCAATGAATAAGATATGTTTAAATCAAATCAAAAGTGTGTGGTGGCAAGCGATTTCCAGCAGCTGTGTCTGCAGTGTTGGGAGTTTCCGAGACGACGAATGGGATGTTACGAGGTCACTGGGGTATAGGCATATGAATGTAGGGGCTAACCTATGTTTTGGAAACGTCTAAACATGAGATGAAAAGAAAAGTAAAAGCCGAAGTATTTAAGCGTTTAAGTGAATCGGTTTGAATAGTGATATTGTGAATTAGATCCGGGCGTGATTTTGAGTACATATTATGTAGTTGTCTGATGGAGCTGAGCGAGTCGGAGAGTATGAGGAAGTTTGTTTGCTGTAGAGTGGGTATTAAGTGCAGTGCAATGAGGATTGCAGTTAGTTCTGCAGTATTGATGGTGGTATTGTTAGTATAGTGCAGGTTTGTTGTTAGAGGGGGAACTTGCTGTACATGGATGCCTATGCCTGTTTTGTTGTGTATGGATGCATCTGTGTAGATGTGGGTGTGGGATGGGTAGTATGTGTTGATGTGGTTGTTTACTATGTTTAGTTTAGTGTGAGTGTCAGTGTTGTTTGGCAAGTTTTGTAGAGGTGAGGCTAGGGTGGTGTCTGTATTTAGTGGTGGTTTGTCATGGATGTAGCTTGTAATGGGAGGTGTGTGGTGTATAGTGTTTAGCTGTTGCGCATGTAGCAGACTGTTGAGGTGGGTGAGGCATGGAGCTTTGGGTGGGTTGCATTTAAACATTTTGAGTGTAGATTTTTTAGTGTTGTTGTATTTGTTTGTGATTAGTTTGAAGATAGGGTTGTGTTGGGCCCAAGCCCAGTAAGTGAGTGTACTTTGGTTGATTCTGTGGGTGATTGAAGATGTGCCTGTGATGAGTAAAAAGTGTATTGAGGGAGGTACCAGTCCTTGTGCCCGTGGCAAGTTTGAGGGCCTTTAACGGCACTGAATTTAATTTTTGAAGGTTATTAGGGGAGAGGTTATGGAGGACCGGGGCAGCATAATCCAGTTTCGACTGTATGAGCGTTTTATATATATTGGTAAATGTGTGTTTGTCGGCACCCCAGTTTGTGCCGCTGATGGCTCGTATTAAGTTTAAATCTTTTGACATGAGTTGACCAGGTTATGAATGTGGGGTGTCCATATCATATGGTGGTCAAAGGTTACTCCTAGGAATTTAGCTTCTTTTTTCAACTCAATTTCTTGGTTATTTAGGTGTAGTTTGGGGGTGTAGTTTCGCGTACGTTGAGTTTTGAATAATATGCCCACGCTTTTTTTAACATTTATGTGGAACCCCAATTTTTGGGCCCAATTTTGTATATAATTTAGCATTTTGTGAATTTGTGTGGATGCCTGTTTTACTGAAGTGGAGGAAGTCCAAAATGAGATATCATCAGCAAATTTAGCAGTTGAGATTTCAGGCCATTTATCTGGGAAAATGTCATTAATCATGAAATTGAATAAAGTTGGGGATAATATACTGCCCTGGGGGGTTCCATTCTCTAGAGGATCAGGGTCCGAGTTGGTGTTGTGAGATTTGATTGTTATTTGTCTGTTATTTAAGAAAGAGTGGATGAAATTTAGAATTCGACCTTGTATGGCATGCTTTTTGAGTTTTTGTAGTAGGCGTTGTGCCAAACCATGTCTAATGCTTTGCTAAAATCAATGAAGATGGCCATAGTGTATTGTTTCTGTGCCTGCGCTACTTTGATACCTTGTTCAAAATGTAAAATGTGGTCAAAAGTTTGTCGATTGGTAGTAAAGCCGCTCTGGTCCTCCTTAATTAACTTTTTGGTACGAATGAGATGTTTGAGCCTGTTATTTATAATGGTTTCTAGGGTTTTGCATAGGTGGCAGGTAAGTGTTATGGGGCGGTATGAATCAGGCTCGTTGTTGGGTTTCCCTGGTTTGAGGATTGGTACCACCCTGGCTGTTTTCCATGTATTGGGGATAGTTCCTGCGGTCCAGATATGATTGAAGAGAGTGAGAGTAAGGTTTTGCATGTTGGGTGGGAGTTTATTAAGTATTGTGTATGTAATGGTATATGGACCTGGGGCTGAGACTGTTTGTTTGTTTTTAAGTGCAGATTTGAATTCATGTATGTTGATGATTTTGTTTATTGGTAATTCTGTGTGTGTGTGTGGTGTGTGTGTGTGTGTGGGGTGTGTGTGTGTGTGTGTGTGTGGGGGTGTGTGTAGTGGTGGTGTTTTTTAATGGGTTTTTTGGAAGGAGGGTGGGTAGTTGGTGGAGCTGCTTGTGGCCGAGAAGTGGGCAGCAAATGCGTTAGCTTTGTCTTTGTTTGTGGCTAGGTCCTGAAAGTTGGGTGAAATGGGTTTTTTTAAAATGCCCTTTATGGCTTTAAATTTATTCCACAGGGTCCTAGTGTTACGATGAGTTTGCCTTAGGGTAGAGCAGACATTTCTCCAATGAGTGATTGTTGCTGCCTTGATAATATTTTTAGTTTTATTTCTAAGTTGTTTAGCCAAAATTAATGTTGAACGGTCCCTTTTTGATTGATTAAGGGCCTCTTTTCTTGCCTTTCTGGCATTAATTATTTCTGGGCTCCACCAAGGGATTGTTTTTGTGCAGGGTTAAACCGAAAGGTGGGGATGCATTTATCTGTGGTGTCTAAGATGGCATTAGGGAGGTTGTTGTTGAATGTGTCTATGTCCGAGTTGTAAATGGATGCGGTGCCTATTTGTTTGAATAGTGTGTTAAATGTATGCCAGTCTGCTTTTGATGTTGTATCTGGTTTCTGTGGGTGTCGGTGGGGGGTAGGTGGTGGGTGAAGTGGGGTTTGCATGTGTGAGGTGATGGTGATTTTGATGGGGCAGTGGTCGCTGCCCCAGGTGTCGTTGTGAACCTCCCAGTTACAAGCTTGTGTAAGATTGGGTGTGGTTAGTGTAATGTCAATGGCAGTAGGGGATTGTAGGTGGGAGAGTGGATATCGTGTAGGCTGGTTGTCGTTTAGTGAAGTTAGATGGTGTATGTCTAGCCAGTCAGATAGGCGGATACCGTTAATATCAGTAAAGGGTCTTGTGCCCCACAGTGGGTGGTGTGCATTGAAGTCTCCGAGGATAATAGTATATGGGCTTATGAATTTTGATAGTATTTCTAAATCATTAGTAGTAATTTTGTAAGTGGGTCTTCTGTATACGTTTATGATAGTAAATTCTTTGTTATTAAGTTTTGTTTTTGTTTCCAGGACTTCTAGATCTTGGGTGGGGATTTCAAATGTGCTATAGCTTAAGTGCTCTGATATGAAGATGCCCAAGCCTCCGCCAGGGGACCTGGGATATTTACTGGCCGAGGTCTGTCCTTCCGGATGAAAATATAGCCTGGTATTTTGAAGGCATTTTGGGGGATAATTTGGTTTCTTGCAGAGCTATTATTTGGGGAAAATTTTGTTTTGGGCGATGAGTGCCTTAAGCTCATGCCCGTGTACTCGAAGACCATTACAGTTCCACTGTAAGATAGCCATGGCTGCAGTAATTTGAATTAATAAGTTAATAAAGACCATGGGTTGGGGCGTACTTTGGAATAAACCTTGGATAGCTAGAGCAGCTTAGATGTTAAAAGTGTTTAGGAGAGGTTTTTGATGGCAATAAGGAGGCTGGCTAGGCTTTTGTAATAGAGTTTGTTTTTGTGGGCGAGTGTGTGTAGGTTTTTAGCTGTGGGGTCCTTGAGAAGTATGGCTACTGATATAAATTCTATGAGTTTGTTTAAGTTTTCGTTTAGTTTTTGTAGTGTGAGAGTGAGGGTGGCTTTGTGTTGGGGGGAAGTGTGTTTTGGCTGGCGGGGGAGGGGGTTTGTTAGCTTGGGGATGGGGAGTTTGAGGAGAGTGGGTTTTGGGTGGGGAGGTTGGTTAGTGGGTTTGGTTGGTGGTGGTGCTGTGTTAGGGCGAGGTTTGGGGGTGGGGTGTGGGTAGAAGTGGTTGTTTGTGTTGGTGGGGTTTGGGTGGCGGTAGGGTATGGGGAGGAAGATTAGTTTTGGTGTGTGGTGGGTGTGTGGGTTTTGAGGTGGGGTGTTGGGTGTGACGTGGTTTGGGGGGCTGAGGAGGGAGCTGGAGGAGGTGTTAGCGGATGGGGTGGATGATGATACTGAGAGGAGAGAGTGGTAGGCTAACATAGTGCGAGCAGGTTTGGGCAGGTCGGTGTGTTTTATATGTTTATTGAGTTTGAGTATGTGTTTTTGTTTGATTGGGCAAGTGTTTTGTGTTGAGGTGTGGCCGCGTGTGTCACAGTGTATACAGTATTTCTGCCATGTGCATTCATCTACTGTGTGGCTGTCCGACCCGCATTTCGGGCATAGCATGGGTGATTTGCATGCGTTGGATGTGTGGCTGTAGGAGAAGCAGAATTTACATTGTTGTGGGTTTTTTCTCATTGGGTGAACTTTGTATGTTAGTGCGCCGAATGTAATATGTGTTGGAAGAGTGGTGGTGTCAAATGTGAGGAAGGTTGTTTGGGTGTTGGGGTTTTATGGGGTGGGGTGTCTGTTGTTGATTGTGCGAAATTGGGTGATTTGGGGTTGAGTGGAGATGGTGTTGGCGAAGTCGATGTACTGTTGGATGTCTGTTTCTGTTTCCCCGTGCGTCTATGTGTAAAACCCCTTGTATTGATGATTGCCACCTTGGTAATTGCCAACTGATTTGTTTCCCATCTATAAGAGTGTGTTTTAGAGTGTTGTTGAGTTGTTGATTGTCTGCAAATGTAATTTTGAAGCCCCGGCCGCAATTGTTTATGTATTTGTGTTGAATGTTTAATTGTTTGAGGCATAGTGAAAATTTGTTGATTGAATAAGTGTGGTTGAGTGGTGTTAGTGTGTTGGTGGCAAATGCTCGGAGAATGAAGTTAATGGTTTGGGTTTGGGGTGGGGTTGCTTGGGCGCATTGTTTCTTGCTTGATTGTGTGTTTTCAGTAGGTGAGATGTTTTGGCGTTTTGCAGTTTTGGATGTAGTAAAAAATATACAACAGATTAACAAACAGATGAGATGGAAACATATATACAAACAAAAATTGAGAGTTGAATGGAAGATTGTTTATAACACAGTTTGTTAAGCGTTAGGCCCAAGAGAGAGTGACAAGAGTTCAATAAAGTCTGAACTTGCGTGATCCGTGGCCTGGGGGGCCGCGGCACGGCGGCCGGGGTGGGGGTGGGGTGGGGTGGATCAAGGAGTGCTGTGGTGTGTTGAAGAAGGCGGCTGAGTGAAGATAGGAGTAGGTGGCGAGGCCAGTTTAGTTGATTTGGTGTGAGATGAGCGATCGAGGACAGGCGCACTTAGTACGTCCAGCTCCAATGAAAGCAAATCGAAAAGTGGCGATGGGAGGATTCACGAGAGAAGTACGACTGCTGTGTTTTATTTGGCTGGCGTTGTCACATAAAAAATGGCACCAACCTGAAAGCAATCATCAGGAGATTAAATGCTAACCATCAACGTCTAACCTAGCTATTTAGAATCACCCGAAGGCTATGAAAATGTGGCAGCTGTGAACATACTTTATTTGATGAAGTGGCATTCGATATCTTCCGACATAAGCTGGAGCAATTTCATCAACATAAGATGCAGATTAATTCATCTTTGTTCAAAAGTAAGATGTAAAATTTACTTTTTGTGAAGTTTTTGTGGTCGTATATTTTGTGGTAAAATAGAAATATTCGAAACAGTGTTTGTATTTGGCCAGTTACCCCCTTGTCATTTGGCCTGTAACAAAAATAATAGAATACAGTGTCTGTGTAAACAGGCAGTTCAGTCCGTGATTTGGAGGATAAACTTCAACTTAACTTACTGTAAATGAAAACTTAGGCATCGTTCTTCTAATTATATTATATCCAAGGTGTCTTCATGGCATTGACCCAAGCCTTCCATGATTTGACCCCGAGTGCAAGGCCGTTTTGTGTGTATCGACTCGAAACTTCCGAAGATCATTGTTGAAATCGAAATGGTGGATATTTTACGTTTTATGTGACAAGTAGCATGGAACAGGATTGAGCGAGTTTGCCTTTAAGCCGCTTTTAACAATATTCACTCACTTAAGAGTGAGTGAGTGAGTTATTATTTAACGTCACATCGGCAATATTTCAGCCATATCGTGACAAGAACACTTGACATTTGAAATAGAATATATATAGAGATTAGAAAACCTGCCGACAAAGGACAGTAAAACAACTAGAATATCACAATTACAACTAAAACTAGTATGGAGAGTTAAAACTGATAGCACTATTTGGACAATACAATATAAAAACAAGCTATAGATCGCCAGCACCAGAAGGTAGATCACCATACCAGGGACCATGGGTACTCACTTAAGATGTGTTTGTATCCAATTGTGAGTGAAGGACGCAATGAAATTATTCTCACACGTGTATTATTTAATCAACATCCCTATGACTTTGATTTAAAAAATAATCACTACTGTGTACATTCACAATGCTTATGTGAGTGGGTGAGTGAGTTAATATTTAACGTCACATCGGCAACATTTTAGAGAGTAAAACCTGTCGACGATGGACAATAAAAATATCACAGATATGAACATAAAACTAGCATGTAAAAATAAAAGATTTTAATTAAAGTGAGTGAGTGAGTGAGTTAATATTTAACGTCACATCGGCAATATTTCAGCCATATCGCGATTTTAATTAAAGATGACAATACATTATAAAACACGGGCTATAGATCGCCAACAACTGAAGGTAGATCACCATACCAGGAACCATGGGGACTTACATTACTTTTGCTACCTGAATGGACAATGCTTATGTATGGCGTGGGTAATATAATCACTTTTCTGTGTTGCTGTGAAAATATTAACTTCATTTGAGGCTTTAGACAGTCACGGAATAATCACTAACCAGTGCAGAAGGGTATAGCAGTCGACTGAATATAACACGCTGAACACTGATCGGTAGAGTGGTTCCGGTATTTTGAAATTCCGTTTTAATCGAAATTCACACAGGAAACTTTTGAAATAGGATTGTAGCTTTAATGGAACAGATAAACGTAATACGTTTTATAATGAAACATAAAATGAATAGTTATAAAAAAAGTGTCAAATAAGAAAGGAGTAGTATATACAATAGCGGTACGAGATCAATTCCAAGAAAAGACTCTGGAAGTTAACTGGGGGTTCAAACAGTGGTATATACAATAACGGAGAGAGATAAGGGCTTCTGACAAAAGCTTTATTTGATAAATAAAGCTTTACAGTCTTTTCGTGGAAGTGATCTCGTACCGACGTTGTATATACTACTAAAGGAATGTTTTGTTGTCCGTGCCATAGCTGGAAATGGTGTTAATTACATTTAAATATTGTGTAGCAGAGTGCAATAAAATATTTATGCATTACAAATACACATGTAGATAGGTGCACATACTGGTTATCAAGATAGTTTATGTTCATTCTAGAATATAGAACGTGCTACAAATAATCCTGTTGATAGAATTGCCAATGATTGCGTTGTTATCACCAAGACAGCCTGTCATCTATAAAACAAATATACTCTTTATACTGGTCACAATAGAATAGCTTTGTGGTACTAACGACACCTCTGAAGGTCGCAGGTACCAGGACGACATGTTTCGACGTTCTACCCTTTTGGACAATACAGGGAGGTATATTACCCTTGCATCTGTTTTGATGCTGTAACGCTTTTAACAATATTCCTGCAATATCACGTTGGAGGACACCAGAGCCAGTCATGTGCGCCTTCCCTAGGGGGGGAATCGTCGGTCGCCTCATGCCAGCATCCACCGTACAACAGTTATGCTGCACCTATATGCTGTGACTATTCACAATTACGTTTAAAAAAAAAGTAGTGATTGAGTGAGTTTAGTTTTACTCCGCTTTAGCAATATTCCAGCAATACCACGGCAGTGACACCTGAAATGGAGTCCATACATTGCACCCATGCTGGGAATCAAACCTGGGTCTTCGACGTGACGAGCGAAAGCTTTAACCACTAGGCTATCCCATCGCCCATCAAACAAATAACCTGGCCCTTCAAACAAGTAAGGATAGCCGATTCATAACTGAA
The DNA here is from genome assembly GCF_003918875.1 of Haliotis rubra. Classification (NCBI taxonomy): domain Eukaryota; kingdom Metazoa; phylum Mollusca; class Gastropoda; order Lepetellida; family Haliotidae; genus Haliotis; species Haliotis rubra. The sequence continues at coordinate 98,593 of NW_025765216.1, read as the reverse complement.
CAAAATAATCATAAATATGGATCTGGTATTCATGTAGAAATCACGGCTGTTGTATGTCTACCATGTAACATGTGTCAACGTGAATCTGGTCTTGCAGAATACCTTTGAAACAGACAAAAACCTTTCTGGGAGCTCTTCATCAATAACGAAGTTCGCCAATTCAAGGTTGTATTAATTCAGAAAATTTGAACACGTACGAAAGACAGCACAGGAGCTTGTTTTTGACTTGCTTTATAGTGTTTGTGACCTTGATCCTCAACCTTTGACAAAGTGCATGCTTCATTATGTCTCCAGATGAAGAGACTAAAGCAACCTTACCATAGGTGGACCCGGTGGGGGAGAATGTGCAGGGTTGCACACCACCCCTTTTGTCCTGAAAGTTTATTAAATGACCAGTGAAACTCTCGTTTAAACAGGTGAAAATGAAGTGTGCACCCCCTTTCTCAAAAAGCTGTTCCGGCCCTGCTTAAGAATCACCATTCAGTTGACTTGACTTACAAACCTTACCTTTCCAGTCTCTCCCGCTCCTAACCCTTCCAGATGACTGTCACTCTCTCGCACGAAATTCCAGGTACTTCTATGTATGGATGACAGTCAGTAATGGAATATGGTTGTCACAGGAGAATGATTAATTTCTATACAATCTGTTGCCATTAGATATATATGGCGGTGAAAAAGTGAATAAGGTGACTGCTTTAAGCTGACATCTATTCAGCCCTGAAACCCGTGTTTTATATTGTATTGTCTTCTTTAATTAAAATGTTTTAGTTTTACATGCTAGTTTTATATTCACATCTGTGATTCTCTAGTATTTTAACTGTAATTTTTTATTGTATAAATTGTTTTCGTCACGATATGGCTGAGATATTGCCGATGTGACGTTAAATATTAACTCACTCACTCACTTTGGTCCATACGGATAATTCGGCACCAATATTTGATACACCTTGAATAATAATGTACACAAAATTATATTTGCCAATTTCTCCAAGTACAGCACATGATGCAGTTTGTTTGACCAAAATCTTTTAAAATACTCACTATGAACCTTTTCAATACACGTAATAGGCGTTTAGCCCCAAATTTCACTTCCATGGGTTAAAATAGGTAACATCTTACTGACAATAGATAACGACATATTTTGATACTTGGTGAACAGTTGAAACAAAGGGAGACATGCACGTTTGGCTTGTAAATATAGTTTCATAGGCTTTCGACCAAACTAAAAAGATGAAAATACAATTCCTAATTATTTATAATAGGTAAACCAATAAAGAACCATTTTTCATTCCCCTTAACGTAAGAGGCGACTAACGGTATCGGGTGGTCAGGGTCGCTGACTTGGTTGACACATGTCATCGGTTCCCAACTGCGCAGATCAATGCTCATGTTGTTGATCACTGGATTGCCTGGTCCAGACAATCTGGTCGATTATTTACAGACCGCCGCCATATAGCTGGAATATTGCTGAGTGCGGCGTAAAACTCAACTCACCTCATTCCTCTTAACACGTCCCCCATTTTGAAAAACAACCACCTTAGATTTATCCTTTTTTCTTCAAAGCCCCACTTGTTATCCCTCGCCGCGCGTTTAGCGTGAAGCAGGGGATATACTATTAGGCTCCGTCCGTCCGTCCGTACGGACGTACGAATTGGAATATCTTAAGACAAATTGACTAGATTCTTTACATATTTGGTACCTTGGTTCATAACAGTATGCAAAAGGTCCCAGTCAGGTTTGGTGACCTTGAACTTTAACGCTTGTCAGCATGATATCTCAAGAACCGTTCACTGGATTTCCTTCATATTCAAAACCAAGCTTTATCTAGGAACGACGCAGAGCCCAGTTGAGTTTGGTGACCTTCACGCAATTGTCAAGGTCACAGCGATACTTTGAGGATTTCAGCATGTTAACCTATATGTTCACCTTGTCAGCGAGACATTGCACAAACCATTCACTGGATTTACTTCATATTTGACACAAAGCATCATCTTGGGAAGGTACAAGTTGACTTGTCATGCTTTTGTTGACATTTAAATTCATCTTAATCTATTCAGTGTGACGAGTGTCAACAGTTTAACCACTAGGTTACCCTACTACTCTAGTTTCCATGAAAAAACATGCTTTCCAATGAAAAGTTAAACTTAATCAATGGCATAGGCATGCGATTCTACATGACATGGAATTTTGTTGAAATATGAAATTCTTTGTTTTTATTTGCTGTAAGATTACAACACTGGTTCATAGCACAACAACCAGTACACATTATTCTTTTCCATTATTTTAAAACATATTGGTCTAACTGTATAGTGGAAAATATAGAATGCCAGTTACCAACCTTGGCCTCATTGGCAGAATATTTGGAATATGTAAGTTACTAAATATGGGTGAAAAACACTATATTACATGACAAGTAATCATACTCATGCTGCTATCAGCCAGTGTCTGCAGAATCTACAGTCATGACATAGTATATATGCACATTTAGTTTCCCCATGTATTGATCAGTATATTTTACAATACAGGAAATGTCTTTGAGTGATTACTCCAAATTTTGAGTGTATTTGGTCTTGCATTTTTGCCAATTGTGACTTGAAGGTGCTGTGTGCTGCTTCATATTTTGCATACAGCATAGCAGAACCTCACCCCTGCATAACCAAGAACTAAGTAACACTCATGTACTTTAGATCATAGTACATTGTACACTCACTCCAAGACATCCAGTACAAAGTGTAATAAATATTGTGCAACAACCAGTTTTTATAAATCACCTCTAAAATAATGTTTACATAATTTGATAAATAATTGCTTCATGATGAATATTCATATGCCTGAGGGTTTTCACATTTTTGTTTTGAATATCTGACAGTAGTAACCGAAATAATCGTAACCATGCCATCAAGGTTATTTTGTCGAGCTGTTGATTGATTTGTGACACTATGACTTCTTGTGTGAATAAAAACGTCACCATAAATGGGAAAGTTCATATATTTATAAAAAAATTTATAATGTTACAAGAACTGCTATTTATTCCAGGCATTGGGAAAGACAGTGGCCATTTTGCACATTAGAATAAAAATGCCCCATTAAAATTTTGAAGTTTACTATTGATACAACGGCAGTGGCCCATTCTAAATTCAGAAAATGGCTAATAATCCTGAAAATGTCGAAGGTCTCCATCCCAATCCCTGCATTCAATATATCATTATCAGTATATTTACAGCATGGCAAAGAAACAATTTGACACATGCAGATCCCTGTCATCTATCCAAAGTAAAATTTATAATGCATTTTCTTTCACATTTGCAAAACAACAAACAAATTATTTCATGTATCTTTGAGTCATTCTGTCACCTGAACTGGCATAAAGTCATCCCTTGGACTTGGAAAGAGTAAAATTATTAAGCCTACCAACTAGTTTACAAAGTATTTATATTAGTACCTCAAGTATTTATACGTATGCATTTTACATTGCATAAAGCCAATTGTCTCTATTGAATATTGTGTAACTATTCCAAATTAAAAACTATTTTGTACATATCAATATTGATATTTGTTAGAAACTATTTGATCTCAAATAGTTCCTAACAAATATAAATATATTGAATATGTACAAAATAGTTTTTTAATTTGGAATAGTTACAAAATATTGCTGAAGCAGAACAAATGTATTTAGAAAATAAATAACAAATTAAACAAACAAAAATATTCTAATTTGGAATTACATACTTTTATTGAAAAGGGAAATGACAGAGTCAATGTGGCCAAATATGAATAGAACATCAACTTGAAAAAGTTGGTAACACATGGCTGTTTTATGAATTGCAGTATATTAATGAATAGTTTTATTAATTCAATATAAATACATATTACTCAAATGCATTTTACGTTAACCATGTCATTGATTCCCAAAATATGTTTTGTGACAAACACTGTCCGCGATACTGAAAAGAAACACGTTTAGCGATAGAACTGCACTGGTTGTCAAAAATATATTATAGCTAAAGAAAGGTACTCATATGTTTTCGAATTGACTCATGGTTGTCGGTTGTCAGTAAGGAACCGATAATCCTTGAAGGAATAATAATTTTTCGATCTTATCGTCCCCAAATGATCCAATTATTACGACTGTCACCAGCTGTGACAGCCAAGCATGGTAGTACACTTGGTCCGGTCTAGTAAGGTCATATTAGGCGGTCGCGCAATTTGGCACCACAACTGGTTCTTGCGTGTTCGCTTGTCACCGGAAATCTAGTAGCGGAAGTAGCGCCTCGCGAGACTTACGGGCCCTATACTAACAGCCTTAAAATGTATTAATAACCACCCCAAATATAAACAATATATAATCTATTCAGATTCTCTTTCGTGCCTTCAGGCTAGTAAAAATCTTTCTTGCAAACATCCACTTTTAATAGAAAGTATTGAATTATATAACGATCTTGCTACTGGCCAATACGACATCGCCTTCTGTTGGTTGCCAAGTCACGTTGGAATTTCTGGTAACCCAATGGCTGATCTTACTGCCAAGGCAGCACTCAACAAATCTGTGACACCACTTCTGATCCCCTATTTTGATTACAAAGCCGTCATTAGATCTTATATCCGTGATCTAATGCAGAAGAAGAGGGACACTCAAGTAGGTATTAACAAATTACATGAAATAAAACCCTATATTAGTTACACTTACTTGGGTTGTCAGTCCAGATTTGAAGACGTCATTATGCGACGATGTCGCATTGGCCATACACGTTATACTCTCAAATATCTGTTAAAAGGTGAAGATCCTCCGTTTTGTATCCCTTGTGATGAGAGAGTCACAGTCAAGCATGTCCTGCTTGACTGTGTTGAATTCTCCATCATAAGCGATAAATATTTCAATGTTAAAACTGTTAGGGATCTTTTTAATACTGTTCAATTTAATTTAATTCTTGGTTTTTTAAAAAGAAATTGATTTAATTAATGACTTTTGATTAATATGTTCTGTAGATAGATGCATTTTAATGATTGGTAGTTTAGATTAGTAACTTAGATTGTCAGTGGCTGTACCCTCAAAGGGGGTTAAAGTACTGTAAAATTATTGTCCTCCTGAGAGGGTACGTAAGTCCCAAAAACATTCAAAGCCAATTTAAACCTACTACCATCGTAGAATATATGTTCGTTTACTTTGAGGCTAGATTATCTAACACTGCTAATAGCTGAAGGGATTGTGTAAATCCAGCTAGGGTCCATGCAGGAAGCAAATGTACTGTAAGTTCCCATGGTCCCTAGTACGGTGATCTCCCTTCAGTTGTTGGCAATATATAGCCTGTTTTTACCTTGTATTGTCATATTTAGTTAAACTGTTTTAGATTTAATTACTAGTTTTAAAGACGAATCTGTGATAATCTATTTATTTTACTGTCCTTCGTTGACAGGTTTTTACAATTTACCATTACTTACTATGTATAAAATTCATTGTTCTCGTCACGATATGGCTGACATATTGCCGATGTGACGATAAATTTCAACTCGCTCACTCACTCTTTTAAAAACATCAATAATTAAATGACAGTTAACATTGTTAAAAATATCTTTAACCGTTTTTACACTGAAATATTTTTCCCTTGAGATGGAAAAAACAACTCAATCAAGCAGAACATGCTTGACCGTGATTCTTTCATGAGGAGGGATAGAAAACGGAGGATCCTCCTCGCCTTTTAAATAAATAGTCATGTGTATATCTGCTATGGGCAATACGACATCGCCAAATAGTGACCTCTTCAAATCTGGACTGTAACCAAGCGTTGGTTTAATTGCATGTAATTTATTGATACCTACTAGAGTGTCTCACTTCTTTTGCATTAGGTCACGAATACAAGATCTAACGACAGCTTTGTAATCAGAATATGGGATCAAAAGTGGTGACTTAGCAGCAAAATAGCTAGGCCATTGCGTTGCCAGAAATTCCAACTTCTGGGTAAGCAACAGTGGACGATGACGTATTGGCCAAGATCGTTATATAATTCAATTATTTCGATTAAATGTGGATGTTTACAAGAGAGATTTTTATAGCCTGAAGGCACGAAAGAGAATCTGAAAAGACTGTGTATTCCTGTGTTCTGCAGGTAATTCCTGGTCAAGTTGGCTGTAAGGGGTCTGGCATTGTCATGTTGAAAGTGCACCCCTGGACCATGTGCTGCCATGAATAGAATACGTTTTGGGGCTTGCACCTGGTCGCGGTAAACTGTAGCATTAAGGTTCCCACGGATAACCAGAAGTCGGGAACGGGCAATATCACAGAAAGCCAAACCATGACACTTCCGCCCCCAAATCTGTCAACTTCCTGTACACAACACTAAGCATAACGTTCACGGCGTCGCATACACTCTCTCATCCTATCATCAGCGAATCTGAGGGTAAATCATGATTCATCACTGAAGACAACTCGACTCCAGTCTGAGTCCATCGGAGGTGTCGTCGGGCCCACAGCAAACGCTGACGTCGATGTAATGGCGTCAAAATGGTTCCGAGATATGGTCGTCGAGCACGAAGGTGAGCAGCTCGCAGCCGGTTTCAAATGGTTTGTGCTGACAATCGACCCCGAAACAGCTAATTTTCTGGTTCCTTTAGCTGTCAAAAAACGATTACGGAGGTGACGCAACACAATCTGACGGTCCTCCGCCTGTGACGTCACACCTGGTCGACCTCGACTAGGGCGTTCGGCAGTGGTGTCAGTTTGTTGCAGTCGAGTCTGTAAATCATAAACAGTCCGACGGATGCAGCCCATTGTCCTTGCATCGTCACTTACTGACGTCACTCACTCACTCCCGCTTCCAGTATGCCAACGGAACGTTCACGCTGCACATTTGAGAGGCGCGGCATAAGAATTGGCTGTTCATGTTAGTGCTTTAAAGTGTTTTTTCACTTTGTACAGTTGATGGGAACATATGCGATCCAGTGCAAGTGCAATGATAAGGTCACGTGACCAATGGCACGTGAAAAACATATTTAAGCATTATTGTGGGGTTCACGATGTTTGGATTGACTTTAATGTGCTGTGGTGACTTTTTTCTTGAGTCGATACTTTGGGATTAATATTATGCATATGATACCAAAACCTGTCTACTATAACAATTCATATCTTTATTTACAAATATAAATTGTGAAGGTTTTATTTTGACTCAGTATACGATGGAGCCACAATCAAGTTTCGAGCGGACTCATGGTGTATATAGGTTTAGAAGGATAGCTTGAGCCCCTACCCACTTTGAAACAGAAACGACTTTCAATAAATCGAGTGCCTTCAGACATTTATTTTGGAGGTATTTTTGATATGCGGAGGAAACTTAAATGGGAGTCGAAAATCAGACCCAAGAACTTTGCCTCCTTGCCAACTTTGATGGGAGTGCCATTTAGAAACAGTTCTGTGTCTTTATGCGATGTAAATTTACGGCAGAAATGTATACAATTAGTTTTTTATTTAGAAAATTTAAAATCGTTCTCAACTGACCATTTGTGAATTCTGTTGAGACACAGGTGTAACTGCTTCTCTATTGCATGCATAGTTTTACCACGACAAGAAACATTAAAATCATCCACAAAAAGGGATCAATCGACTGAATCAGTTAAAACCTTTGAAAAACTGTTTAATACTAAAATAGCATACACAGACAAAATGCTGCCTTGTGGGACACCACGATCCTGACTGTAATGATCAAACAGGGTTGCCCCCACTCGGACTTGAAAATGCCTGTCTGTTACAAATCTGGAGGTAGAAAGGGGTAATCGACCTCTCAAACCAAATCATCAGCATCTTGGGTTCTCTTTCTGATCTGAAGTTTTACATTAAGTGCGTTAAGAAAACAGTATCTTTATGAAACTATTGCCGATTGTCGGTTGCGTAGAGACAGCATTATGGAGGACACCCTGCTCTTCGACAAATGTCAAAATGTGTCTTGGCTAGCTGCTATATGTGATTCGTAATATTTTGTCTAATTAGAAACCATATAAAAAAATGATATAAAACATCACATATCCGAGAAGCTGTTGGTCCAAAAGACTTTGTATGTGACACAGTCATAAGATGCTGATTAATTGCGACTGTGGAACTTCAAATATACACATGAGCATTAAATCAAGCACCACTCAATGATTAAATGACAATTAACATTAGTAAAGAGGTCCTTGATTGTTTTGACATTGGAATATTTGTCCTTTGTGATGGAAAAATAAGTACGAAAACTACATGTTGTATATTGTTTGAAAACCAAATTTCGCGTATGAAAGTGGTAACTGTAACAGATTTGACTCTAATGAAAACAAAAACAAATCGTAATTAAAATTTTGTAACATTTAACTTGCAATCGGAGGGAACTACACAAAAAACATAAATATCAACAGTACCGGGAAATATGGTCACCGATCTGACTGCCTCACTGGTGTCAAATATCAGTACCTGGTGTAATCGCCCCCGATAACATCTGCCAGTCTTCACCTTTTAAACAGTGAACAAAAGGTGAGTTCTCAGCGTTAGAATCGATTGTCTTCACAGCTATCGTGCTTCTGCTATTTCCGGATCAGAATCACACAAAGGTCTCCATCACCCATGTATTGCATTTTTGCCCGTTGGGTCTTCCTTTAATGATGCATAGATATGCGTTATTTGGTTCGTATATATTGATAAGAACGCATATGAATAAATAACTAAGTATATCCTGATATCAAGATCATGTGAATATTTCAGGGGTTCAAACGTTGTGGTACTGAACATCGATAATAAGATGGTATCCTTAGGACTTCCCCCTGCTAACACGGTTTAGTCCACATTGCACATTTTGTATAGAAGATAATTGGTTTCAAATTCTGCATTCTAAAGTCAGAGTGTGGTCTTAAGAAGACGTGTGGAGAGATGAACACGGAGAACATTCCACAATGTTCTGGTCTTTATTATTACAATAGAATGATGGTAATCGTCAAGGCTTTTGTTCTCATACTGGTTGTGAAGATAGCTGATTCGGTCCAGAGCCAGTGTCTGGTGTTAAGAAGTGGTGATATTGACTTCATCCTACCCTTGAACAGCCCTATGATCCAGACATGTGTTTCGGGGTGCAGACAGAACACTTGCAAGAATGTCGTCAGACGCAGTTGTACATCCAGCAGAGATGAGAACACCACTGATTTCAATAACTGGCCAACGGTAAGAAATACAATTCATCTTGATGTTTTTACTACACTAAAAATGTCCTTGCTGAGATGCTGTATGATCACAATATGTAGAAGGCTGTAAGGGTGGAATCGACTCGTTCAACCTGAAACGAAAGACTCACGAGGTGAGAAAGGATAGGTTTAGGACCTTTTGGACTGAGGGTGGAGAAGGAGGGTATAACTACTTGTTCAACCTGAAACGAAAGACTCACGAGGTGAGAAAGGATAGGTTTAGGACCTTTTGGACTGAGGGTGGAGAAGGAGGGTATAACTACTTGCTGAGATGCTGTATGATCACAATATGTAGAAGGCTGTAAGGGTGGAATCGACTCGTTCAACCTGAAACGAAAGACTCACGAGGTGAGAAAGGATAGGTTTAGGACCTTTTGGACTTAGGGTTGAGAAGGAGGGTATAACTACTTGTGGGTATGTTTTACCCAATAACAGATCATTTATTACACATATGGTTAGAAATCTAATTTCATTTTGCAAATATCACATCACGCGCACCAGTGTAGTGTTAAAGTCATCCGGACTACATCGTTCACGTCATTCAAATGTGACATATGGTCGAAATGACATCACACTAGGAACGACGTCATAGCTGAAAATTGTTGACGTTATTCATTATGGTTTTTAATGTTGGCGGTCTTGGTCATTGCATTTTTCTTAAACCCCTGGATGCCGAGTTTTTCTTTTTCTAACGCACATTTTTGTAAGGTCTGAAAAATGAAAATTGTGCGAGAATTGCGGATCTACCTAAGAGTATGATATTACACAGAAATGTAGAATATCACATTTCCTATCTGATGGAGTAAATTCCAGTGCAAATATTGAGGCGCTTTGAAAAGTAGACACCATGAAATGTTGTCCAAAATTGTGTCATGCGTTAAAAAGGAAGTTACTTTCTCCGCTTTTTTATTTTCACCTAAAAACACTCTGAGATTTAAAAAAAATAAATTCGCGTGAGGTGAGGTGAAATTAGGTTTAACGTCGTGCTTGAGAATATTTCGACCATATGACGACGTGCATGCATGTGTATGTGTATGTGCGGCTGCTTGTACTAGCCCAGACTGAAGCTGGTTTTATAGTGCTAGCCCACTGAGATACCATGCCGCAGTGAAGCATGAATACCCCACTCAGACACATTATGCTGACTCCGAGCCGACCAGTCCTTGTTGTACCCATTAATGCCGAGCGTCAGGCAGGGCCCAACAAGTACCATATTTTATCGTCTTTTGGTATGACGCGGTCGGGGATCGAACCCGCGACCTTCCGATCTCCGGCGGACGCTCTAACCACTACACCACGGAGGCGGTCTTTTAAATTCGGCACTTTCATGGATTGTGTAAACAAACAAAACACAGCCTGATATCCAAACACCAAAAGTATATATCAATTGTAATTATGTTGCTTATGTGTAACGTTAAACATTCGATATATAAAATGGCAAATGTAGATTTTCCTCTTCGATGTCAAATACATAAAAAACTTAAGGAGGGTTATGCTCAAGACAAGTTCAATGTGACAGGTCACTTGGAGAGAATTTTCTGTGGATACGTACACTATATTTGAGGCTTCGTTCACGGTGAACCAAACTATTCTAATACAAAGATCCACATTGTAACTGGATACGTTTTGGTGGTATCACAGATTATAAGATATGACGAAATGAGAAAGTAATAATAGCGAAATGAATGGTCCTGCCCTGTTATTTCCTGCGTGTGTAGATCTATTTTATCTAATATTGCACCAAATCTTTTAATGTAATGAAATTTCAAATCGGAGTTCCAAACCTCTTTATTGAAGTATTCGAGTCTTGGCCAGACCAGTCGATGGTTGTAACGTATGCTATAACCTCCAAAAAGAGAGAAAAAAAGAAACGTATAGGTGTATTTCACAAATTTAATTCAAAGTAACGTAACACATGGACGTCTGGATCAATGGCAGCCAAATTTCAAAAGATCAAATGTCTATTAATAAGGCTGGCATATAACAAGTTCAATAAGTGAAGGCGTCCGTTCCCAGTTGAGCGTTGTGTTTAATATATCTTGTAGTCACCATGAACCCCCCAAACCACTCTGCGTATTCACGGCATGGACTGAATAACTCTTTGAATTCGACCTTGTGGAGTGATGGCCCTTTCCTCTTACAATGCCTGCGGCAGTTGATCTAAAGCCTGGGGCGCAGGTTGACGTTTGCATACGCGTGGTCATCACACAAATGCTCGATGGGGTATGGTCGGGAGAATTGGAAGGCCATGGAAGCACTGTAATGTTCTGATACTGAAGATACTAACTAGTGGCATGTGCTGTGTGAGGCCTGACATTATATCTTGCTGGAACAACTCCCCCTTTTGGCCAACGATCGGAATCATGTAAATCCTAAGATTTCGTCTCTGTACCGAATTGCAGTTAAATTGCCCTAGATTACTACAGCTTGTTCAGCTTGACCTGAGCTAATCTACATATGCATGACCCAGGAGGTCAAATGGCGCAAGCGGCTGGTCGAGTTAACTTCATTAAATAGGGGAGCAAAGAATGTTCTTAATGTTGCGTTCGTGCGAAACATGCATACATGGATTCGTTACAGCCCGAATCGGTAACATTAAACCGGCTGTAGCTTCTTTTTTAAAGAAAGTTTGGACATTGCTGACGCTTTTTGATTCAAACGGCGACCTTGTCTCGGTTGTTCGGACATGTTGACAATCAACTGACAAAGGTGCATCCCTTGACAATAATAGACCGAACCAGTTGTGACACGGTCTCAATGCATTTATTATTCACTTGATCAGGTCAAACTGAACAAGCTGTAGGTATTAGATTTCAAATGAAATGGTGCACTAAAGTTTCCGAAGATGCGTTTTGACGCTGTGCGTTCGTTCCATGTATACAAACCAGCATTATAATAGCGAAATTATAACACTCATTCTAATTTTCAAAAATGTATGAAATTTCATATATCAATATCACCCATGCGTTTCTGTTTTGGAAGAGAATATTTTGACGTCACGACTTGTGTTATGTGTTTGACAACACTGAACAAAGACGACATTGGTATATTGATTAGTATATCTGATTTAATTTCCGTTAATTGTAAAAGAAGTCTTGGTTTGATTGTCCAAATGTGACTTTCTTTTTGGACAGAACATAAAATGACTGATTATTTCATAAATGATATTTAAAAAACGCCGAACAGTTGTATTTTTTAAGATGAACATTTCTTTGTTCATGATATGTGGCCATCTTTGTAAATATGTATGAAATGAAAAATGCAAAAATAGCTCCTTTTGTATGAAACTGTCAGAATAATGTTTTACCATTTTTTCTAATTCTCGTAGGAGTACATTTCGATATATTCTCTTTACAATGCTTTATTTTCTAGAATATAAATTGATTATGGAACTGAAAAGATTGCAAGTGTATCTTAACAAGGTTATGGCAAATACTCACCCGAGCATTCATTATACATAATTTTAAATATTCATTTAACATTTCTAAAGGAACTCATCTCATTGAGAAAAAAACACCCCCTCATTCATGGTTTATGTGGAACTGGGGAGATATCCGCTGGAAATTGAAATTAAATCACGAATGCTACTCCTTTCGGGAAAACTTATTTCAGGAAAGGCTTCTAAATTTTCTCTCCTAGTGTATAGTGAGTGATTTAGAATTTAACGTCACCTCGGCAATATTTCAGCCATATCCTAGTGTATAAATTACTTTATAATGATGCAACTTGCAACACATCTGGCTATAAATGGATTGCCTGTATTAAGGACACTTTTGACAAAATTTGGAATGGGTTATATTTGGGCTACACAGGCACGTCCTAATAAAGATAGTCTTAAAGCACTTGTTGTAAACAGACTGAAAGAAATCAATCTACAGACCTGGATATCAGACACTGCTTTCTTAACTGGTTAAATGTATGTACAGACAGTTTATTCTTGCAACCAAGCGATATGTATATATGACCACTTTATGTTTCATACTTGTATTTAAGTTGCACGTTATGATATAAAGTTGTACCTCTAATGCCTCAGAACGCGACCGGAGTGTAAATAAAGTTCAGTTCAGTTATCCATAAAACAAATTCCATGACCAAGTTAACTAAGTTGAGAAAAGTTTACACAGTGTATCTGCACTTGTTTGAAATGTGAACGAAGACTTGATGTCCAATGGTTTTGTTCAGCGTGAGGAAAACATTACCGACATATATTGTCCTTATCCACAGCAAATTCTCTCCAAGTGACCTCAGTTACATTGAACTAGTTTTAAACATAGTTATGACCCCTTATGTGTGTGTGAAAACTCTGTTGTCCTTTAATGTCACAGAGAAAATCAGTGTTCATCATTTCTGGAAGCCAGTTTATATATTGAATGTATAACGTTATACGTAAGAATATATGTAATTGATATATTGTTGTATCGATCAGATATCAGATATCAAATCGTCTCACGGTGATTATTTTTTTTAAAAAAAAGCTGCGAAATGTACAATTTGTTACCCATTTAAGTTAACATTTATTAGCGTCTACGTTTCAAACCACATAAGTATTTGTTCTTGAATATACACAGTCTGGTAGGAAATTTGGTATTCTTCGAAAATGTGTAATTTTACTATACAATCATGGACCGGCATCCATGGGGTTAAGTAATAATGTGTAATGATTTTCACGCAGCTTTTAGCAATATTTGTGGTTGTGTGTGGTCCTGTGCATAGAGCTCTTGTCAACAAATCAGTTGTAGTTAAGCAACGTTGGGCGGTGAAAGTCGTTGGATGGGTGACCGTGTTTGGCAGCTTGACTCCTGAGTGTTTCTAGGACTCAAGTCCTGCCCCACAACGAAGCACATGTGGTTTTACGTGAAGCAAGTGCGTTAGTTTAAAATTGTATCGGTTCACCCGCCAGAAAATGGGTACCCAGAGGGATGTCATGTGACTAATAACCTAGCGCCTCACTGGTAGGTTGGGTTATCCGGGGTAATAGTAGTCAGATTGTTAGCGCCATGAGCATTCACCCAGTGAATGGAATTAAGCGCTTTATAAATGCACAATTGTTACAATTATTATTCTAGCAACATTACGGCGGCGGACGACAGAAATGGGTTTCACGCATTGTACCCGTGTAGGAAATCGAACCCGGATCTTCGGCGTAACGAGCGAACGCTTCAACCACTAAGCTCCCCCATCGCCCCTTGTGTAGCTGAGTTTTGTTATAAATAAAAGTGCACGACTGATACGTTTTTGTAATGAATTGTAAACTGTTCCTGAAGTTCTCACCTCACCTGTTACAGCGGATGGATGGCGCATGTCAGGACAACGTGTGTAACAACCGAACGACGTGCACACCAGCGGCAGCTGGGTACGTCTGCAGACATGGTAAGTAACAAGTGCATATAGCCTTGTACGTATGGTTCACAACGTAAGTAAACAGAGGAACGAGACATGAACCAGATTTATGCTTTGCTACTTCTGACTAATTACCTGAAGCGATTAACCACTTAAAATTTATGAAAGGTCTTGACAATATCTCAGAAGAAATATTTAAGTGTTGTAGTATTTGAATTATGCAATAATTTAGAATTATTTTCATCAAAGTCTATGATGAAGGTATTTCCAAAATCCGGGGCTTCCTCTGTTATAATCCCGTTACACCAGGAAGGGGGACAGACAACTTGGACCCAGACAACGTTCACATACTACACTCTTCAAAAAAAAGAAACGCATAGGTAATTTTGAGAATATTGGAATCATGTAGCTCCGGCAAAACAATACGAATATACCATTTCTTTCCAAATTCTTCATCTTTGTGTGCTTGAAAACAGTTTCAGCACAAAAAACGCGGCTGTTTTAACTTTCCCCCTTTTTTAGAAGCGTTTGAAGAAATATTCGCTAAAAAGTCACCAAGATAAAATGCAAAGGAAAATGCACGTGAAGCAAGCGGAGGAGCATGCGGTATCGATCACTATAAAAAGGCAATCGTTGTTTGCCTCGAAAAGAGGAACTCATCATGTGACGACTCAGTTCCACCAATCAAAACATCGCCATAGGCCGCCTTGAATTTGGAGAAATGGGAATTCGACCAAGAAGGCCTGTTTTGAGAGACCTCCACCGGCGCAATCGCTTGTGGTGGTGTGGTAGAGTCCGGAACAGGAACCTAAGAAACTGGAGGCGAGTCTGGTTCCGTGATGAATCACGATTTATTCTTCACCGGCGACAGGTCGACCGATTCGGTGGAGACAGTATCATGGTGGGAGGTGAGATGTCCAGCACACAAAGATCTGATTTAGTGGTGGTTCAGCTGAATTTGGCAGCAAAAGGGTACATCAACGAAGTCCTTGCACGTCACATGCTTCCGATTGTGGAAGAGGGAGTTGTTCCAGCATGTTAATGCTACTTCACATTCAGCACACGTCACGGTCTGCTACCTAATAATTCTAACGTCAGTATCTTGCCCAGGCCTTCCCGATCATCAAATCTAAACCCGATAGAACACCTATGGGATGAACTCGATCGACGTGTCCGTCAACGTCACTCACTTTCAATGCAAGCAACAAAAACCCTTTCCACATTCATAAGAAATGTCGATTGTACAGTTGTGACTATACCCGTGAAGGTCCGGGTTAGAATACTGATCTTATTTAAGAGGCGACTAACGGGATCGGTTGGTCAGGCTCGCTGGCTTGGTTGACACATGTCACCGGTTCCCAATTGCACAGACCGATGCTCATGATGTTGACCACTTGATTGTCTGGTCCGGATTCGATTATTAACAGACCGCCGCAATATGTGGGAGCTCAACTACAAACATACATGTTTCTTTTCAAGTAAATGGCTAAACCTTTGATTATGTTTACATTTGTGCAACTTTTGCTGTGTTGGATAATTACGAAAAACATTTGGTATGAGTTTTGTTCGACTTTCCTTAAACAAAGGACAAACAAGAACAAAATGGAACTCATCTTCAATAGCTCCTAAATTACAGCGCTCACATACTAAATCAGAATGAGCAATTTATTTATTAAAATGCAATTTTTGAATTTTCTGACCATGTGATAGACGTCTAAACTTTGCAAGTGCTTTAATCAAATCCCTATCAATATCAGCACTTAAATTCTTTTCTTGTTAAAAAACAGTTTTATAAGAAGAGCACGTTTTGAGAAATGAAGATGACTCCACTTTCTCATACCAAGATTGAATATTTAAATCAATATGAGTCCATATGAATCAACCTACAACAGTATCTTATACAGCGGCAAAGTAATGTATAGAAAGTAGGGCTGGGACGGGTAGGAAAAAATGGAATCGAGTACCCGCATGTACTTACCCGAATCGGAATCAAGTACCCGGAAATGTAAGGAAAACAGCGCTTCTGTCAATTTTCTGATTATTCAATCACGATTTGACAGAGATTATTATAGAAAACTTACAAGGGTGGCAATAAGACATTAAAAATGATCTAAGCTATATAATTTACGTCTGTTTGACCAATATAAAGAGTAACACCATTACTTACATTGCTCGCTAAAATAAACTTTTCGTTCCTACTGTTACTGTAACTTGACTACCCACTGCTCATGCGCAGATAAATTACAGCCGTTAATGATAACCTCCATTAATCGGACAATACCAATGATGTAGTTATTATCTGCCCTTGTCATTACAGAGTTCTCTCCTTTCCGGGTACTCGATTCCTTGAAATAGGACTCGATTCCAGCTGTACCCGACCCGGATTCGAGTACCCGAGTACCCGTCCCAGCCCTAATAGAAAGATGGTAACGCCCGAGTTCACCGAGAACCGCCTTTGATGAAGATATTTTACTTGCACCAAGAATCTGTTTGAAGAAGTTACTTTTTCTGTACTTTCACGAAACGTAAAGCCCCACATTTCCCTGCCATAACATGCAATTGTTGCAATTGTAGTATCAAATATGTACAAAATAACCTTCAGCGAAAGATCTGGGTAACCTTTCATTAGCTGGTAAATAGCAAAACAAGCTTTTGATGCTTGATTTGCACAGGCTGTTGACGAACACAGTTTGTGAGGATTTTTTGTCACTCTGAATCTTTATGCATAGATCTAAATATGAAACAGTTGAAGCTGTCTCACTCGTCTTCTTAATTGTAAGTTCAGGTGGGTAAATCGGTGAGAAGCAATTGACTATTTCATGGTTAATGAACGATATTAAATCATCGATGTACCGGAAGCTTACGTTAAAATTACGAACCCAAGAAGAAATTCTGATTCATATACATTAAGAGAAGAGAGGATGTCATTCCAGCTAAGAACAAATCGAGAACAAAAGAATAGAGAGAATATAGATTACTGCAAAAGATTGATATCCTTGATATCAGCGGTCTGGAGAAATTAATCAAGAAAGGAACACAGAAAAATCCCATGTACTTTGTACTATTTGAGGAGTTATATTATGTGATCAAAGGACACGATATGAGAAAAACGGACTGTTTATGAAGTAAGTAAGACATGTTAAAATGCACAGGCTGAAAGCATGTTAGAATCTTCAACGAATTATACATATAGTACCAATATGCGCTGTAAACTTTCCAGAAATATGCGCTGTAAATTTTCTAGAAATATATGCCATGTAATAATGTCAGCGGTAGAATCGTTTCCCACGATGAAGGGACAGATAACAGATGTGTATATGGTAATGTCAATGAGATGATTCTGTTGATGCTCTTTGACTTTAGGTACGATGACTCTGTTGATGCTCTTTGACTTTAGGTACTTGGTATATCACGATGAAGAGGGTGATTTTTTGTTTTACGCCGCTTTTAGCAATATGCCAGCAATATCACGGCAGGGGACACCATAAATGGGCTTCGAACATTGTGTGTGTGTGTGTGTGTGTGCGTGTGTGTGTGTGTGTGTGTGTGTGTGTGTGAACTGGGAGTAGTCAATCTTAAACATTTACCATCGTACTTTACTCACATGTCGTAGATTAAAAATATGAAGCTAACATGACCAGCGGAAGACAATTGGAATGTTAATTTCTGCAACGCACTTCACTATTATGATGTCAAACCATTTTTTATTTTGCAAAGAACGTGACGTCAAAGTCTGGTACAAAGCTCTCCCTTGTCACTAAACCACTACTCTCTCAGTTTAATGCCACACACACTTCCAATCTTTCAGTGTATTTTGTAACCTACATTGGCCTTTTAGATATGCTATTTTCAATGGTGTTGAAAAATTTAATTTTTTATACATATTGAATCACAAGAAAGCCTGTCATCAAGGACGATGCCATTCGGTGTGCAAAGGCGTGATCAGGGGTTCGAACTCAGGTTCGTGTCGTTTATGTTTCTTGATTTGTCAGCACCACGCACGTGCTGATAGCTTTCACACAAAACAGTATCCATCTAGACTTTCATTCAAGGTTTTATTCAATATTAAACTCTTATTAATAAGGGGATGTCGCGGTAAAATCGGCTGTTTCAATCAGATGTGCCTTTTGGTGATTAAAAATCCCATAAACTATCATAGGTGTCTTCCAGTCTGTTTGTGTGTCTTGGGTATGTGTTGGCAACGACTGTGATGCTTTCCTATATTCCTACTCTAAAATCAAGTTCTCACACTGTGCTATAACTAAGATATGTTTTAACACAAACAGATATACTGGCTCTCTCTATCAACAACGAAAGAAAGGCTCTTGCTGAGTTTGACAGAGGAAAATGATATTAAATATGAGCACTGTTTTAAGAAAACCAGTCACAGATTATTAAATGATGACGGTTATGAAATATATGAAAGAATCCTGTGTTCTTTAAATTGATTTGCTTTGCATATTTACAATACTGAACCTAAGAAGCCCAAATCAACCTATTATGGAAAACCAATACATGTAGCTTGTTTGAGTGGCATTTAGAAGTTGGTGTTAGTAGCTACACCGAAACGTTGCTCATATTATATTAAAGAAGTTGTATATCTATAGAACTCTCCTCGTTGTTCAATACCTGTGGGACAAAGATACCTATTATCGTTTTGAAGCATTGCATGCTCCAGGCGTACTTGCTCGCCCCAAATGCTGATAAGATAGTTACTACACATCGACCACGTATTATTAGTGATAAGAAAACCAAAGACACAAAATCCCTCACCTTCACATCTGCTCAAAATACAATGTTCTTTCAACGGAAGACAGATATGCGATCATGGAGTTGAGAGTTTTCGAGATCATGTTAACTTTTTAATCCTTGTTACGGGTAAGTCGGTTATATTCAGCGGCAAGAGTGAGTGAGTGAGTTAAAATTTAGAGTCACATCTGCAATATTTCAGCCATATTCACAGCAAAAATAACTTGAAACGGTTTCCTGACAGTTTCTGTACATTTCGTTCAAGTTTCCGGAAAACGGAAACTTACAAATTACCCAGAAACCGGTATGACTCCAGTGCGTTTCCTTTACACAGATTCCTGTAAGGCTCCAGTGCGTTTCCGTTACCCCGATTCCCAATTCCACTGGGTTTTTTGTGATCCTGTACTTTCAATTAGGTTTCCCTTTGATTTACGTTTCTATAATTCGTTTCTATAATCACATGAACCATGTAGATCAGCTTATGTATTAGTATTTAATGATTACATTACATATGTCCACATTAAATGAAGGTTAAGAAAATATGATATAATACATTCAAATATGTAATAATTCCTTACACGTGCCCTGCACCTGGACATCAAAAACAAAAAAAGAATCAGTTGGTCGATATCTCATTATTCATGTTTTAAAACATCAACATATGCACTTAACGTAGGAACACACACGCACACACACACACACACACACACACACACACACACACACACACACACACACACACACGCACACACACCAAAAAAACACAAACCAATAACACCCATACATCACACTGTCCACACAGTAATTCATAGTAAGTCAGTTTCAATGTTACAAAAATACAATGTCGAAAATCACCAAGTCATGTCTATTGATATAAAAATATAAAGAAATATCAAACAAAAAATGCTCAAACAAATAGCAATAACATATAAGAAAAGCACAAACCACTTGCACACTAACACACATTAATATTTATTATTTTAGGAACGTGTTTATTTGTATTAAAACCTAAATGTTTAAACCTAGGGTGTGAAGGAATAGTGTCATTTGAATTTTTGTAATAGTTTGTTCAATTAATTATAAAGAAGGGGGTTGGCATTTTATAATGTATAGGACATAAAGAGTCTTTTAGATTTTAAACAGCAAATTTAGTATACAGGGTGAATACATTCTGCCCCATCATGAATCCTGTTGATCATCTCTCAGTGACCAGGATGGAAGGTCTTTAGATGGTTGGCACTCGATGACTCTCGTGGGGTGGCGTCGCAAGGTCTTCATTTTGGCCTTGGCTCTGGAGGATGGTAAGGCCATTCTTTCGTTGTCCAGTAGAGTCCTATAATGTACCAGCTTATCACTTTCCCATGAAAAGCCAATGGAGTGGAGAGGTTACAGTCCTCTTCGTCAGACACCACTGGCGAGGTCAACTCTCTTGTTAGGACTGCAGCCACCTTTTCTTTCCTTTACTCAGTCCAGTTGATAGACTTTAGTGTCTTCAGGCGTTGCTGGAGTTTCTGTGGAAAAAAGAAAATTGAAATTCATGCATTCTGAAAGCTATGTCCATCATTTACTCTTGACAGTGGTCTAATTACATAATTACACATCACGATGATGGGTAATAACATGGCATACGGAAAGTTATTCATAAATTCTTTTACAGTTATGCTGTGATGTGACAATATGTAGTAAATACAATGACTCTGGGTGTTTCAAACTCTCGGGTTAGGAAGTGCATAAACCAGTACAAATGAGATAATGTAATTCAGTTACAGAAACTTACAGATCGGATTCTCCTGTTCTTTTTAGCACCTTATCTGTGTTATTATTGTTTGTCGGTGATCTGTCGATGTTGGTCGTCCCTCTTGTTCGTCCATATTCTCCAAAATGCTTCTATTAAGAAAAGCAAATGAGTTCAGTTCGATTCTGTAATAGATTATTACAATTCGACAACCGTTATTTTGAATATTATCATATTCACTATGTATCAAACATGACAATTATAATAATGAGGGGCAAGAAATCATGATACGCATACGAATTTCGAAAACAACATATTTCTATTTTGTGTCTAGCTATGTATGTCATGTGATAACTGTGAGAAATGAAAATGTGCAAGGCAGAATTAAATATGTTTTTATTTCACTTGATTGTAGGTCAAGTGAGCTAATATGTTTGCGTTGTCCTTCACACACCTCACCTTCGCTTGAAATACATTTTAAGTTCAGACACTCATTTAAACAATGCATTTATGACCATCTCTCTATCATTACTGTATGAGTGGGTTAGTGAGTTTAGTTTTACGCCACACTCAGCAATATTCCAGGTCGGTCAGTAAATAATCGAGTGTGGACCAGACAATCCAGTGATCAACAGCACGAACATCGACCTGCGCAATTGGGAGCCGATGACATGTGTCAACCCAGTCAGCGAGCCTGACCACCCGATCCCGTTACGACAAGCATGGGTTACTGAAGATCAATTCTAACCCGGACCTTCACGGGTCATTACTGTAAGATTCGGTCTGATTCTAACAACTTGCTTACTCAACTTGTTGTCACTTGGTCTTCTGGAGAGATCATGAATAGGAAACGTGTATCCGTTTCACTGGTCTCTTTTATTTTGTTCAGGTGGGTTAATAAGATCGTCGTTTTACCTGAAATAACATGGTGGTGTTAATAAGGTAATGCAGCGTCTGACTTGAGTGAGTTAAGATTTAAGTCACATCGGCAGTATTACAGCCATATCGTGACTAAGAAAGCTGTAACTTTATAAATGAATAAAAACAAATTTAGATACTATACTCACCTGTCTTCAAAGGACAGTAACACAACTAGATTATCACAGATATGAATTTAAATTAGTAATTAAATCTACAATATTTTAACTATAAATGACAATACAATATATAAACAGGCTATAGATTGCCAACAACTGAAGGTAGATCACCATGCCAGGGACTATGAGGACTTACAGACGTTTGACTTGAAGCTAATTAGGTTTATCATCCCTTACTCCAGATTGTGACCCTCCAAGTAACAGGACCAATATGGTACTAACCGCACCTTCATTGAATGTTGGAGACGTGGCTACCTACACCTGCAACAACGGCTACGGCTTCTGTGGTAACGTTAGTAACTCCATCACCTGCCTCAGTTCAGGAAGCTGGAGTCTCCTCTCGACGTCAGCTGTGTGTCATAAGGGATACTGGGATTCGCTTGTGAGTATGTGTCTCTCTGTCTACCTACACCTATCAGTACGTACGTGCGTGCGTTCGTGTATCAGGGGAAAGTAAAAATTGAATACAACCAACAATGCTCCATAATTTGTTCTGTCTATCAGAGGCATTAAGTATTGCAAAGACGTTGCCTCTGGAGTTGGTTCATGCGATAGGGATGCTGTTTCACGATCAGTGCATCGCCTGCGTGTCATGACTATGATATAACAACTTGTTTTTGGTGATACGCATAGTAATAATGTTCATTTACGAATTATTGCAAGTGTAGTTCGTGCAAAGTATCTCCCAAACTCACCCTGTGCAGGACGTGAAGCAAATTCACGAATTTTCACAAGTGCAGTTTGTGCACGTGTAACATGTAGGTATTTAATCTGCATGGGATGCAATGATCGATCATTTCCTGTCACTATGGTCAGAGATGGCAAAATATTTACATGCATAAGTCCGATATGTCCTCAAAGACAATTGGATGAGAAACGAATGTCCACAACACAGTTGTCACAACTCAGGGCTTAATTATGCAAGCCAATAGTTGACGAATATAATTATATTTTTCAGAAAATTGAGGGGAAGAACGTACTTCGCATCATACTTCCTTGCAATCCCTTCAGAGATTGCCATATCACAACTACGGGAGTGCCGGGACGCTTTCATAGGTCAGCAAGAAATATTAAGTGTTTAAGGGAAAATGGTATTTTGTTATGTGGGATTGCAATTTGTTGGTAAACAATGCTGTAATTGTATTACATTGACGTCTCATCAAACCCCACTTGTTCTCACCTTCACCTAACTAAATGCCACGAGTAAACCTATAAAAGTAGAACCAATTAGTAGACAATCAATTTACAGTATTTGCACACAGGAGGTGTTGTGTAATTTTCCCTTATAATACCCTATGTCATAATAAACTGAAAGAAACTGTGATAAGGCTGTTCTTACTTTCCTTGTTCATGCTCGTCTGAGAAGGATCCTTTACGTATACATGTTTGTCTATAATTTTCAGTAACCGCTTCAGTGGCCCACTTGCCAGCTTTGCCCTACTCGATGTGTCATTTAACCACAAGAATCATACATATCACGAAGTGGAAACTAACAAAATGGACGTCATAGGTGGACGCGCATACGCATCGTACGCTCGGGTTCTTTTCAAGGTTAACCAGTCTTCTGAGATGGCCTTGAAGTTAGAGGAAACGAAAGCCGTGGTTTGTATGTCATATTATTGGACGTGTGTTATTCATATCGTAGCTCGATGGTAGGCTGTTTCGGTTGGCAATACTCTAATGACCGGACTACATTAGTTAATAATGTTGTGCCTTTCAATGTATATCCTGAAACATTTCTTGAAATGAGGTGAGCAAGCAACATTGTTGAGTGAGAGAGTGAGTGAGTGATTTATTTAATACTTTACTTCACATCGGCAATATCTCAGCCATATCGTGACGAGTGAGTGAGTGAGTTAAAATTTAAAGTCACTTTGGCAATATTTCAGCCATATCGTGACTAAAAACAAGTTATAGATTAATATATATTAAAGGTAAATTATAACAAGAAAAAATTGTGTCCAGGGACACGGATGCCCCCACTGACATTCATAAGACATATAAAGATCAATAATTGAACAAAATTCACGAACAAGTTCAATAAACATCTATGCAACTATGACATGCACACCTTTCGAGTCTCAATGAAACACATGTATAAGCTTAATCAATTCTGTAGAGCACTTTTTGTGGAGAAGTGGATAGACTTAATCCCCTATTTCACTATCATCAGAGAGAAATTCAGGAAAATGTATCTAAATTCAAAATTCTCTAAACATACAAAAGGTATAAAATACGAAAACAAAATATGAGATGCACACCTTTAGAGTCTCTATAAAAGACATATGTAAGCTAAATGAGTTTTGTGCAGTGGTTTTTGAGGAGAAGTAGATAAAGT
This sequence comes from Haliotis rubra, assembly GCF_003918875.1. Classification (NCBI taxonomy): domain Eukaryota; kingdom Metazoa; phylum Mollusca; class Gastropoda; order Lepetellida; family Haliotidae; genus Haliotis; species Haliotis rubra. The sequence goes on along the minus strand of NW_025765216.1, from coordinate 74,139 downwards.
ACACCCCCTGTTGTATGGGGCGAACTGGATGAATAGAACCAAATTCAACTAAGTTCAAACATCTGTAGAAGTGACAAAATTAAGAAATTGGATGAACAAGGTATGAGATGCACACCTTTAGAGTTCCAATGAAACACATGTAGAAGCTCAATCAATTCTGTTGAGCAGCTTTTGTGGAGAAGTGGATAGACTTCACCCCCTACAACACTATATTCAGAGAGAAATTCAACAAAATTTATCTAAGTTCAAACGGCATTAAAATTGGAAAAATAAATAAAATACAAAATCAAAATATGAGATGCACGCCTTTAGAGTCCCTATAAAGCACATGTGTAATCTAAAAGAATTCCATAAAGTAGTTTTTGAGGAAAGTGGATAACGTACATCCCCTGTTGGATGGAACGAACACTGGCTGAATAGAACAAAATTCAACTAAGTTCAAACATCTGTAAAAGTGACAAAATTAAGAAATTGCATAAAAAATTATGAAATTCACACCTTTAGAGTCCCTACGAAAAGACATGTAGAAGTTCATTCAATTCTGTTTAGCAGTTTTTGTGGAGAAGTGGATAGACTTCATCACCTATTACACTATCATCATAGAGAAATTCAGCAAAATGTACCTAAGTTCAAATGTCTCTAAACTTACAAAAAACAACGATAAAATAAAAAAACAAAATATGAGATGCACACCATTAGAGTTCCAAGAAAGCCCATGTATAAGTTCATTGAATTCCACAGAGCGGTTATGGTGGAGAAGTGGATAGAATACATTCCCTGTTTCGTACGGACGGACGGACGGACACCGAGGGTAACCCTATATGCCCCTGCCATATATGGCGGGGGCATAAAAACCTGTCAACGAAGGACAGTAAAACAACTAGATTATCACGGGTAGAAATTTAAAACTAGGTACCAAATGTAAAACATTTAACTATACACGACAATACAATATAAAAACAAGCTATAGATTGCCAACAACTGAAGGGAGATCACCATACTAGGGACCATGGGGCATATCGTGACGAAAACAATTTATACAATAAAAAGTGAAAACATTTTTAAGATTAAAATCTGTCGACGATGGACAGTAAAATACTAGAGAATCACAGATAAGAATATAAAACTAGCGAGCAAAGCTAAAACATTCCGATCAAAGAAGACAATACAGTATAAAACACGGGCTATAGATCGCCAGCTACTGAAGGTAGATCACCATACTAGGAACCATCGGGACTTACATTACTTTTGCTACCTGCATGGAGCCTAGCTGGATTTACACCATCCCTTCAGCCACTGGCGATTGTATGAAACGTTTAGATACTACGTTTAAAATATGGTAAATTTACATTTTACTTTGAACGTTTTGGGACTTACGTGAGGGTACAGCCACTAACAATCTAATATAAGTTACTAATCTAAATTACCAACATTTAGAATATATCTATTTACAAAACACATTAATCAGAATTCATCAAATAAATCAATTTCTTTTAGAAAAACAATAATGAAATGAAAATTAACATTTGTAAAAAGATCCTTCACTGTTTTTACATTGAAATATTTATCCCTTATGATGGTGTTGAGTGCGAGAGTGAGTGTGCGACTGAGTGACTGACGCAACGGTTAACTGTATCACAACACTATCACGGCGAGTGAGTGAGTGAGTTATAATTTAACGTCTCATCGGCAATATTTCAGCCATATCGTGACGAGTGAGTGAGTGAGTGAGTTATTATTTAACGTCACATCGGCAATATTTCAGCCATATCGTGACGAGAACATTTGACATTGAAATATAATATATAGAGATATTATAAAAACCTGCCAACGAAGGACAGTAAAACAACTAGAAAATCACAATTTGAATTAAAACTAGCTTAGAAAGTTAAAACTAATAGCACTATTTGGACAATACAATATTAAAAAAAGGCTAGAGATCGCCAACAACTGAAGGTAGATCACCATACTAGGGACCATGGGGACTTACAGTACCTTAGCTACCTGCATGGATCCTATATCGTGACCAGAACACTTGACATTAAAATAGAATATATATAGAGATTATAAAACCTGCCAACAAAGGACAGTGAAGCAACTAGAGTATCACAGATAGATATGTAAAACTAGTAATTGAATCTAAAACATTTTAACTATAGGGGACAACACAATATAAAAATGGGCTATAGATCGCTAACAACTGAAGGGAGATCACCATACTAGGGACCATGGGGACTTACAGTACATTTGCTTCCTGCATGGGCCCTAGCTGGATTTACATCATCCCCTCAGTTGCTAGCAATTTAGATATATCTAGCCATACATTAAAATTACACATATTCTACGATTAAAAAACGGAAAGTTGAATTTTACTTTGAACGTTTTGGGACTTACGTGAGGGTACAGCCACTAACAATCTAATATAAGTTACTAATCTAAATTACCAACATTTAGAATATATCTATTTACGAAACACATTTATCAGAATTCATCAAATAAATCAATTTCTTTTAAAAAAACAATAATGAAATGAAAATTAACATTTGTAAAAAGATCCTTCACTGTTTTTTACATTGAATTATTTATCCCTTATGATGGTGTTGAGTGCGAGAGTGAGTGTGCGACTGAGTGACTGACGCAACGGTTAACTGTATCACAACACTATCACGGCGAGGGATTGAGGGCAGAATGATGTTTCACACATTTTACGGGAATAGAGAATCGAAAATGAGCAATGCAGAGTTTTGCCTTTTAGTACAAGGCAAGATGACCTCGCTGGTGAAGCATTGTGATGCGTATCAACATTTTGGTCGCCATAGTCAACAATAAGGTGTGAACAAGAAAAAACATTATTGGAGTGTTTCCAATCCTAGCCACTCTCTTTCCAGAACATAAAGAACGACCATTTGTAAATAACGTTGACACTGGTTTACACAATATATGTACCTAATGCTTGACGCATGAAATAGTACTTCACCCCGTTTCACAAAGCGATCCCAGCGCTTAGGTGATCCTACCTACAATACGTTAACAGAACAGAACAGAACATAATTTTATTTCAGTAACAGGCCTCCAGCCCAAAATACATACACATGAATTGATGGTTAATTATAGCACATATGTATTTCATTTAGATTTGTGTTTCTTGTCCACAAAGTATAAAAATAGACATACATCCTTGATGATATTAACATTTTTACTCTGTAATATAGATATAAAATTAATAATTTATGGACATTTACTAAAATATTTTGATATATACCTATTTCTGATATGAGAATATGCATCACAGATATAAAACAGATGCCATTCATCTTCAGCAACGAAGATACCATTTAATTTTCCAAACAGGCAATGCCTTTCACTTTGTACAACATTAATGTTAACAAAAGGCTTACGACCATCGCAGCTTTGTAGAACTGGACAATGACTCTACAGTAGAATTAACAAATCTTTGTTCTTACATTGTTTGTAGGTGCTGGCAGACTCACGGCATTTGACCACACTCACCTTTGAGAAGCCTGCTCTTGGCATACGCCGAATTGTAATATATTTTAATGTTTCCATTTTTAACATAAGAATAAGATACCCCACGATTTAACTATATGGCTGACGTTGAGTATGATCGGGTCTCACTTGTAGGATTGGCGATCTGAAACAGCCATTTTATTTGTAAAATACACCATATTTTTCAGTTAATAAATGTGGTACTGGGCGTTTATTTTAGTGGAGGCTTTACTTTACACATATAGCTAATACACAGGTACTTGTCACACAGATAGCTAATACATAGATAGTTGTCACACAGGCAGCTGTCACACAGATAGCTTATACATATGTATAGTTACGTTCTCACACAGGTAGTTGTCACACAGATAGCTAATACACAGGCAGTTGTCACAGAGATAGCTAATACACAGGCAGTCGTTACGCAGATAGCTTATACACAGGTAGTTCTCGCACAGGCAGTTGTCACACACATAGCTAATACACAGATAGTTGTCACACAGGCATTTGTCACACACATAGCTAATACACAGGTAGTTCTCACACAGGCAGTTGTTACGCAACTAGCTTATACATAGGTATAGTTATCGTTCTCACACAGGTCGTTGTCACGCAGATAGCTTATACACAGGTAGTTCTCGCACAGGCAGTTGTCACACAGGTAGCTAATACACAGGCCGTTGTCACGTAGATAGCTTATACATAGGTAGTTCTCACACGGGCAGTCGTTACGCAGATAACTTATACACAGGGAGTTGTCACACAGATAAGTAATACACAGGTAGTTCTCACACAGCTAATACACATGTAGTTGTCACACAGGCAGTTGTCACACAGATAGCAAATACACAGGTAGTTCTCACAGGGAGTTGTCACACAGCTAATATACAGGTAGTTGTTACACAGGCAGTTGTCACACAGATATCAAATACACAGGTAGTTCTCACAGGGAGTTGTTACACAGGCAGTTGTCACACAGATATCAAATACACAGGTAGTTCTCACAGGGAGTTGTCACAGAACACACAAAAATGTCCCAGGTATCAAGACGGCTGCAACAATCTTCTGTGCATTAACTGAAATCTGTGTTTTTTTTATAAATGTATTTTTAGCCACCCTTAGCCACGGTATGTCTAATGGTGCTGACATAGAGATCTTGTTAGGCTCATAATGTCAATTTCTGGACTGTCTGACACGTACACTTCATGCATTGTATGATCATAAATGTATGTGAACCACACAATGTTGACATTGAAGTGAGTGAGTTAAGATTTACAGTCACATCGGCAATAGTTCAGCCATATCGTGACTAAAACAAGTTTAGAATTCACCATAAATACATGTGAATTATAAAAAAAACTGTCATCGAAGGACAGTAAAACCGACTAGAATATCACAGTATCAAGAAATAAACTAGCATCTCTCTCTAAAATTGGATTTTAAATTAGGACAATACAGTATAAAAATGGGCTATAGATGAATGTTGACAGTTATATTTTACAGTGTATGAGCAAAATATACACTTTACAAGCTTGGTTTGTTCTTTAACGACGGACTCGGCAATATTCCAGCTATATAACAGCGCTATGTAAATAATCGACTCAGGACCAGGCAATCCAGTGACCAACAACATGACCATCGATCTGTGCAACTGGAATCAGATGACACGTGTTAACCAGATCAGCGAGCCTGACCACCTGATCCCGTTAGTTGCCTCTTACGACAAGAGACCAATTCTAACCCGGATCTTCACGGGTAAAAAAAGGAAACAGGGTAAAGAACATAATGTACTATGCCACTGAAAGTGGGTTACTGTGGCCAGTCGCATGTCATACATGTCCAATATAATAATACAACTACAAGAACAAGATTTCACAATTTCTGAAGAAACAGGCCCTTTAGTAAAATGACGAAATACCAAATACTGTGACCTTGACCTTATACAAGATAACGCATGGCCTTTCTCGATCTTGGCCACCATGGGGCAGTGGTGGGCGAGCTGGCTAAGACGCCAGGCTTGTGATCCACCGAGCTTGAGGTGTCGGGATTGAGCCCACCTGTGACCGGGTGTAAAAACATTGGATTCAACTTTGTGTGCAGACTCTTTCAGTATTGTCACAACCCCCGGTGTATAGTACACAACCCCGTGCACTTAAAAGAACCAATGAATCCGTTGGTATATGACCAGATGGTGGCCACATGAATAAGTGCAAGCACCTAGTTGCGGGTACAGCAATGTGGTAGAAAGCAAGAAGTTAAAACGAGGAAACAGAAATGAAATAAACCCAAACGTCATCCAATGCCTGGCTGCCTTACTTACAAAATGGAGCTGTTATTGCATCTGACAAGGACTGATATAACATCCACGTTTGAGGAAGGCATGGCTGACAGCATCCTGAATTAGTCGCTATGACGACTACATTACTTCTTACTCCATTCTTTTTCTTCTTTTCAAACCATCTTAAATATAAATATATGATATGTAAATGTGAAGGAGTGTTAGGTGTTCCCGTTCCTACATGGAATTAGGAACAATATGGGGAAGGATTTCGATTTCGTACAAACTTTTTTTTTTTCGTGATGTATATTTGAATATGGTCAGATTATATTCGAAATTTACAGATAAACATGTCAGTGTGTTGCTGTACATTTCAGTGATACTACCAAACTGGACGTTGTTCTGATATATACTGAGTCAAAAAAGAAACTTCACAAAATGTAATTTGAAAAATAATGAATAATTTTTCTCTGATGATACATCTATGTATCCGAAATGGGATCCCTATCTTTCGACTCTAGAAAAACGTTAGCAAAACCCACTCAAAACCCATCCATTCGTCATGCAAATGACCTTAGTGCCAAATCAGGTTTTGCACGTGCAGTCGATCACGTGATCTTCGCATCGAAGTTTTCTTCATATGCACGTGTTTGCATTGGCCTCAAGAATTGAAAAAACACTTTTAAACCACAGTTCTAACGGTACTTGAAATGCCACGATTGTCAAATGTGCAACGTGAACGTGCAGTTGGCATGTTGCAAGCGGGAAGATCAGTTATTGACGTCGCAAGAGCAATGGGATGCAGCCGTCGTACTGTGTATGACTTGCGAGGTCGTCTACAACAAACTGGCATCACTTGTGATCGCCCAAGGTCCGGTCGTCCACGTGTGACGTCACCAGCAGAAGACCGTCAAAATTGTCCTACGTCACCTACGTGACAGATTTCTGCCGGCTACACGAACCAGGGCTGAGATGTTTAGAGGTCGACTGTCCTCACAGACCATTCGAAATCGGTTGCGGGCTGCCAATCTCCATTCTCGACGTCCATATCGTGGGCCAATATTGACGCCGTTTCATCAAAGCCAACGTCTGCTGTGGGCCCAACGTCACCTGGTATCAAGTCGTCTTTAGCGATGAATCCAGGTTTACCCTCAGATTCGCGGACGGCAGGCATAGAGTCTGGAGACGGCGTCGTGAACGGTATGCCCAATGTTGTGTACAGGAAGTCGACAGATTCGGGGGCGGAAGTTGCATGGTGTGGGGTGCTTTCTGTGGGAACAACCGTTCCCGACTTCTGGTCATCCGTGGAAACCTCACAGCTGCTGCTTACCGCGACCAGGTGCTCAACCCTGAACTCGTTCCTTTCATGGCGGCTCATGGCCCAGGTCTACAGTTCCAGCATGATAATGCTCGGCCGCATACCGCGATGTTGACACGAAATTTCCTTCAAAACGCTGGAATCAACGTCATGGACTGGCCATCGAGGTCCCCTGACCTTAATCCAATAGAGCACGTTTGGGGTGCACTTGGGAGAAGGCTTCGTGGTCTTAGGAACCAACCTCAGAATTTGCAGGAACTTGGCGCTGCCTTGCAAGAGCAATGGCGCAGAATCCCCAACCACGTGTTCACAAGCATCAGGCAGTTGATGAGGACACGGTGGTTGGCAGTGGTCAATGCGCGGGGCGGCCATACACGATATACTGAACTGAAAAATTTCGCATTTTTATACTTGTGACTTGACATTCTGTATACCCATGTTTTGGAACGGCGGTGTAGCCTAATGGAACTGATTATGGAACTGTCAGTGTATCGAGTACATCACACAGATCTCAGCAATGAAATAATAACTTTAACCATCTTACCATCTCTTGTTCTTTTATAGTGCCCTGAAGAAAGAATGTGAAGTTTCTTTTTTGACTCAGTATAGTTTTAAACGGTTTTTGAATTGCACAGCTCTCACGTCAAGAACGGCTACGAGCAATTATCATGTTTGACGTTGAAACATTGCAACATGAGTTCTTGACGAATCACAGTCATTAATTAGCAGATTTTGATTTCAAGTAATGTCGATGTGGTCGAACAAAGGCGACAACTGGCCCACTGGAAGGGGTAACGACTTAACGTGCTGAGGCCATGGTGTAAGGTACTGAGATGAGGTGAAATTGGGTTTAACGTCGTGCTTGAGAATATTTCGCTCATATGACGACGTGCATGCGTGTGTATGTGTATGTGCGGCTGCTTGTACTAGCCCAGACTTAACCTGGTTTTATAGTGCTTGCCCACTGAGATACCATGCCGCAGTGAAACATGAATACCCCACTCAGACACATTATACTGACTCCGAGCCGACCAGTCCTTGTTGTACCCATTAATGCCGAGCGCCAGACAGGGACCAACAAGTGCCATATTGTAACGTCTTTTGGAATGACGCGGTAGGGGATCGAACCCGCGACCATCCGCTCTCCGGGCGGACGCTATAACCACTACACCACGGAGGCGGTTTGTAAGGTACTGAAAACATGAAGGGTATTCAGAAACGATGACGTGGCACATTGAGGTGACACCTTAACCTAACTTAACAAACTTTCCAGTGTAAATATGATTATCGCCAGAACAGCTGACAGCTTTATGACGCTGTTGTTTCCTGCTGACAACCTCTGTATCGTTAACATGAGGTGAGGTAAGGTGAAATAGGGTTTACCGTCGTACTTGAGATTATTTTTCTCATATGAGTGAGTGAGTGAGTTAAGATTTAAAGTCACATCGGCAATATTTCAGTCATATCGCGACTAAAACTAGTTCTAAATTCATAATACATACATATAATATATACAAACCTGTCAACGAAGGACAGTTAAAACCACTAGATTATCACAGATTGAGTTAAAACTAGCTAGCATATATCTTTAAAAGTAGAATTTTTTCTGGACAATGCAATGTAAAATCGACGATGGACAATAAAAATATCACAGAGATGACAATACATTATAAAACACATGGCTATAGATCGCCAACAACTGAAGGTAGATCACCATACTAGGGACCATGGGGACTTACAGTGCCTTTGCTACCCCCATGGACCCTAGTTGGTTTTTCACCATCCCTTCAGCTGCTGGCGATTGTAGGACAAGTTTAGCCGAAATTTAAAGGAACAAATATACTACGTTTCTAAAAAATCGGGTAAGCAAAACTTTTAACTTTGAACGTTTCGGGACTTACATACCCTCTCAGGAGGACAATAATTTTAAGCTACTTCAAACCCTTCAGCCACTAACAATCGCAGTTGCAAATTTATACTACCATGTTTAAAATACCATTTATCTATTTACAAATCATTTAACAAATCGAATTCTCTTAAAAATGCAATAATTAAATGAGAACTGACATTACTAAAACGATCCTTCATAGTTCGTGATTTAAAACAGATATCCCTTGTGATGGAATATTCAACACAGTCAAGCAGGACATCCTTGACAGCGATTCTTTCATCACAAGGGATACAAAACGGAGGATCCTCACCTTCCAACAGGTACTCATGAGTATATCTTCTGTGGCCAATACGACATCGTCGTATGATGATCTCTTCAAATCTGGACTGACAACCCAAGTAGGTGTAACCGATAGTTGGTTTTATTGCATGTAATTTATTGATACCTACTTGGGCGTCCCGCTTCTTTTGCATCAGATCACGGATATAAAATCTAATAGCAGCTTTGTAATCAGAGTATGGGATAAGAAGTGGTGTCACAGGTTTGTTGAGTGCTGCCTTGGCAGCAAGATCAGCCATTGTGTTCCCAGAGATGCCAACGTGGCTGGGTAACCAACAAAGACGATGTCGCATTGGCCAGTAGCAAGTTCATTATACAATTCATGGATAATTTCTAATAAAAGTGGATGCTTAGAAGAAAGATTTTAATGGCCTGAAGGCAAGAAAGAGAATAGGAAAATATTATGTATTGTTTATATTTACGGTGTTCATTAATATATTTAAGAGCTGTTAATATGGCGTTAGCTAAAATGGCGTTAGATATTGTTTTGGATCCAAAGACAGTGGCACAAGCAACTGCGCCACCATCCTTGGACCCATATGTAAATAAGGATTTGTATGTATTATATTTACCTTTTAATTGAATTATATTTTGTTTATATTGTAAGTCATTAGTTTCTGATTTTTAAACGATGTTAATGTTAGGTCGACTTGTGGTCTAACCAATTGCCAAGGAGGAGAAGAAAGAAGTCGGGAAGGAGCTATATTTTCCAGCTCAATGCCGGCAGCAGTAACGAATGGCTTAATCCTGAGCCCAAGAGGCGGAACAAGAGAAGATTTCTTGTACAAATCCTCATAAAGAGGATTAAAGATGCAGTGAAATGCAGGATTAGACTCGTTAGAATATAGTTTGGTAATATATTGTAATGATAATTTTATACGGCGTTGGGTAAAGAGATGGTTCATCTGCCTCGACGTAGAGACTATCAACAGGAGATATTCTGAATGACCCAAGACAAAGTCTCAGACCTTGGTGGTGGACAGAATCTAATAGTTTTAGGTTGCTTTTACAGGCTTCACCATATACGATGGAGCCATAATCAAGCTTCGAGTGGACAAGTGACCTCCATATAGGTGTAGGAGGGTAGTTTGGTCCCTCCCCACTTTGAATTAGAAACGACTTTCAATAAAACGAGTGCCTTCAGGCATTTAGTTTTAAGGGATTTAAACAGACCCAAGAACTTGGCCTCTTTTACAACCTTGATGAGTGCCATTTAAAAACAGTTCTGGGTCTTTATTTGGTTCATATTTACGACAAAAATGTATGCAATTAGTTTTCGATTTAGAAAATTTAAAGCCGTTTTCAAGACACCATTATTATATTTTGTTTAAACACAACTGTAGTTGCCGTTCAATAGTGTGCATATTCTTACTGCGACAAGAAATGTTAAAATCATCCACAAAAAGTGATCCATCGATGGAATCATTTAAAACCTTTGATAAACTGTTGATTTTGATACTAAACAATGTTACAGACAAAATACTGCCTTGTGGCACACCCTGATCCTGATTGTAATGGTCAGACAGGGTTGAACCCACTCGGACTTGAAATTGCCGGTCAGTTAAAAAGTTGGATATAAATTGAGGCAAACGGCCTTGTAATCCAAAGGCATGTAAATATTTTAAAATCCCATGTTTCCATGTCGTGTCGTATGCTTTTTCTAAATCGAAAAAGATCGACACTGCATGTTGTTTATTAAGTATATGGCATTCTTAACAAAAGATTCTAAACGCACTAAATGATCGATAGTACTTCTGTTTTTACGGAAACCACATTGTTATTGGTTTCCAGGTACCAAACAAGTCGATTATTTATCATGCGTTCCATGGTCTTGCAAACGCAGCTAGTTAGTGAAATGGGCCTATAATTGGAAGGATCAGTATGATCACGTCAAGGTTTAGGGATAGGCACAATTATAGCATCACGCCACGACGAAGGGAAATTTCCAGTTGTCCAAATGTCATCAAAAATATGTAACAGTGTCTCCAAACATGACTCTGGCAAGTGCTTCAGGAGTTGATAATGTATGTTATCAGCTCCAGAAGCAGTATCGTGAGTCTGATCAAGAGCAGTATGAAGCTCATGTATTGAAAAGGTTTCATTGTAGTCTTCCCCATTATCTGAATTGGAATTAATAGCTTTCTTCTCTTGCTGTTTTTGATACTTTTGGAATTCAGGTACATAATTAGATGAGGAAGAATGTTTGGCCAACGTCTCACCAAGTTTATTTGCAATATCTGATTTATTAGTCAATAATTTGTTCCTATCTTTTAGATGGTGGATGCTAGATTTAGAGCCCTTACCTTTGATTTTCTGGATCATATTCCACACCTTTGATATAGGTGTGCACGAATTAATTTTGAGATATAGTTTCGCCAAGATTGACGTTTACTTTGGCGTTTAAAATTTTAAATTTGTCCAAATAGTGGACTATAGGATGGCGACGGAAATAGTGCTCGGCTTTCTTCCGTGGCTTCCTAGCCTGTTTGCAGTCATTATTAAACCATGGTTTTCGTAGGTGAGGAATTGCAGAGGACTTTGGGATACACTCATCAGCTATGTTATTTAGTTCATCTGAAAAACATTTTATGGCATCATGAATGTCATCAAAAAGTTCAGGTTTCAGTTTGTCAGCACAGAGAGTTTCATATAAAGGCCAGTTAGCCTTTTTTAAATTCCATCTTGATGATGGAGGGACATCAGATGGATTCACGGGTGTTAGTATAGTTGGGAAATGGTCACTTCCACAGAGGTCGTCGTGGACTGACCATTCGAACTCACTCAGTAGGCTGGAGTCAGTAATAGACAAATCAAGAGCTGAATATGTTCCTGTTCCAGGATGAAAATACGTATTTGAACAGTCATTATAAATGCATAAATCGTTGTTTGAAATAAAATCCTCCAGTAATTTACCTTTGGTGTTTATATTAGTGCCACCCCAGAGCGGGTTATGGTCATTTAATCACCCATGATTAAACAGGGTTTAGATAGTTGATCATAAAGAGCTTGCAGATCAGTTAGTTGGACAGCCGATGAAGGCGGAATATATAAAGAGCATAAAGTAAAAGCAACCTGTAATGTAAGTCGAACTGCAACGACTTGAAGATTTGTTTTATGTGGAACACTGCTATGGATAACATTGCTCCTCACCAGGATTGATGATCAACCAGAAGCTCTATCACCCGGAGGAGAAAAAACAGTGATATGCACTGAACTGACGAAAGTCAAAGTTATCTGTCTGTTTCAGATAAGTTTCTTGGATGCAGAACGCTGACGGTTTAAAATCTTGATTTAATAACTGTAAATCGTTTATATTATTCTGGAGTCCTCTACAATTCCATTGGATTATAGGTGAAGACATTACTTCTTCGGCGGATGAACAGATCTACCTCTTACCTTCCTTGAGGGTGACAAGCTATGTGTCCTACCATGACTATGGTCGGACACATCCATGTCCTCAAGAGATCCAAACTTGTTAAAAAGTTGGACCTGGTCATTCGACCCCTTTTGGGCTCTGTTACCTTGATTCTTTTTGTTTTCATTGTTTGGTTTGGATTTAGTTTTCACAGTTAAGTTCACATTTGTGTCTGATTGTTGCTTCTGAGATGCAGATGTATTTTTTGCAGAAGATGCCTTTGACTGAATGGTTTGTGAAGATGTGGTTTGAGCACTGGAAGTTACCTTTGGCGGTCTCGCTTGAATTTCAGCAGATATCAAAGTAGGAGCAGAAGTCCTAGCCCATGTATAATCGGTTTGACAACCTACTGAAGCACATGAAACGTGTGTTGATTTCGAGGCCTGAATAGAAGCAGAAACAGTTTTAGCATATGCCGGTCCTGATTGTTCTTGTGCAAGAACAATCTGTTTTGCTTCTGTGAATGATATGTTTCGCTCATGCTTTACTCGCGAGATCTTTGACTGCAGCTTCCAGGAAGGACATTCCTTGGAAGATGAGGGATGGCAACCAGAGCAGTTGACGCAGACAGGAGTTTTAGCACAAACATTGCTGTTCTCGCATGTTCCAGCACATCGTTGGCATGCAGCTGGATTGTGGCATGATTTGGACCAATGGCCATACTTCTGGCAGGTATAACACCTTAAGGGCTTGGGTATATAAGTATCCACCCTTAGGTTACAATATCCTGCTTTCAGTGATTGTGGGTGAACTGGCAGACAGGTATAAAGTGAATAAACAGGTATTTGTTTTGAAGGTTTCAGTATTCTTTTTAGCCGTGAATCGTTTGACATGAGTTGAGAGTGCAATTCGGTAACGATTTCAATTTTGCTCATGTCTGATAGGCAACGTCCATTATCACGGACGATACCTTTGCTGCTATTTAATGTCCTGTGAGGGGACACCTCCACAGGAACATTTGCTAAAGATGTTGTTTTCAGAAGAATGTTGGATTGTAATGGTTTCCTGCATTCGATTAGCAGGGAGGAAGATCGCAACTTTTTAATTTCTTTAACGTCTCCGGCAAAACCTTCGATGCCCTTTGCAACAGCAAAGGGATTCAGTTTAACAGAGCCACCATCGGGGGCACACATGACTACAAAACGAGGCCAATTGTCACGGTTGATGATAATAGCTTGATCTTCATCCTCTGAAGACAACGAATCAGATGATTCGTGTGAGCGTTTTTTGAGTGGGGGTGCCATGGTTAAAGTATATGTAATTCACCCTCCTAGCTCCCCACCCACCATGGAGTGTCAACAAGGACGATGCCATATGTCTGTGGGTCTCCAGCAGACGGCACCAAGGATACTAGGAGGGTATACTCAAGCAGAAAAAATCTTGAAAAGATAAATCCCACCTGATTGGCCAATGAGCCACCGCCTTCTGGGCATTAAGACTCTAGGCAAAGTTCATGATAAACATATGACAAAATCAATTAGTGTAAATGAGCAAAGGGTGCCAAGACCAAAATTTCAACAATTCCAAATCAAATTTTGTGCAATTACATATAATCAATGCACAGGGCTTGGCGTGACCAGCCGATTGATAGAACCGGGCCAGTTCTACCACCCGTCTAGGTGAAGTTATGGCCGAAGTGGTGTGTTGGGCAAAGGAACACTGTTTCTGGAACCAGTGCCCTCAACGACCAGAATCCCTTCCTCCACCGACACAGGGGCGCAACCCACAGCAAACGGGTTGGTGGACCAAATATACCCCCGGGTCCACAACGAGGGATTGAAGAGCACTTAGCGTTACCGAGCACCCACCACGAGGAGGTGGCCTTTTACAGGTGCCTAAAACATGTAAACCAGGTTGAAACCTACAACAAACTAAAACATGGAAACCAGGTAACTTAAACCTAAAATGGAAAAGGAAACATGGAAACCAGGTTGAAACCTACAATAAACAAAAACATGGAAACCAGGTTGAAACCTACAGTAAACGAAAACACGGAAACCAGGTTGAAACCTACAGTAAACGAAAACACGGAAACCAGGTTGAAACCTACAGTAAACGAAAACACGGAAACCAGCTGGATCTGGCTTGGAGGAGTGGGTAATAAATCGCACTGGAAACCAGCCGGAAATGGTGCAAAATTCAGTTTCAGTTTTCATGGAAACCACAATGAAACTATAGGAAACTACATGGAAACCAGCTGGAAATGGTGGTTTCCATGGCGTTTCTTCTCAGTTTCAGTGTTCCGGAAACCAACCTATTTTTGTAGTGAGAGTACTGACCTATTCTCCCCCCCAAATTGTCTTATAACGATACCCGAAAGAGTGTAAGAGTCGCCAGAGTATGTACTTTGACACTCTGAGGTTGTGTTCTTGCTTCAAATGCTTTTTTAAAATTGTCAGCGACATGTATTTGTCTTCAGAATAGAGCTTGTTGATAGACTGCCTTACAAGGTTCTCTTGAAAGTTGTCCAAATGTTTTAATTTGTGTGATTTTGACACGACCCCTACCTGCTTCGCATCACCCTCACAATGTTTGTGTTTCAGAACATTTGTCAGTACACTTGCTGATACTCCTAAGGCTTTTGCTGCCCGCTTACGGAATTTATTAATGGCATAAAATGGTTTCCCACTTTCGGCTTCAGCACGGAAAAAAATCGTACACTTTAATCATCAACTGTTTCACGTCAGCATTCAACTTCATTTTTCATCAGGCATGTGTATCCCGTGCACGACGAGATAGTGGCTCTTCCGTTTCTGCGGTTTCACCCCGCCGCGACAGATAACAACTTTTGCGTTTCAATGATGATAGTTTCTTAAACAACTTTGTTGGTGGAGTCCGGAAAGCTGTTGGGTATTAGCAAATGATAAACATGTGTACTAGTTATATTTATGTGGCAATTTTGTACAATGATAAAATTTGCAATTCATCGGTCCGTTTCTGACTCAAACGGACTGTACATGACGACCTTTATTTGTCTTGCTAGAACCAGAAGAATGTGTTTGAGACATGGTGTGGTGATATAATTCAGTATCCCTGCTCCCCACCCGCCACAGAGTGCCAACAAGGTCGATGTCCCAGTGGAGTGAGTGAGTGAGTTTAGTTTTACGCCGCACTCAGCAATATTCCAGCTATATGGCAGCGGTCTGTAAACAATCGGATCCGGACCATACAATCCACTGATCAACAGCATGAGCATCGATCTGCGCAATTGGGAACAGATGATATGTGTCAACAAAGCCAGTGAGCCTGACTACCCGATCCCGTCAGACGCCTCTAACGACAAGCATGGGTTACTAAAGGTTCATTCTAACCCGGACCTTCACGAGTTGTCGCAGTGGCAGCCAACCTGCAACACAAGGGATACAGAGATGTTATACTCCAGCAAATATAGACGTGAAAAGCTATGAGATCCAGAAGAAGAATGTGTCAGGCTTGTTCCACCCATAACACTATTCCCAAGAAATATAGATTTCAGAGGTCAGACTGGCCCATGAGCCACAGCCATCTGGGCATAGGACTCCAGACAAAAACATAAAACTGTGTATTTGAAATTCCAAAATTCGCCAAGACTTAAAAATATCATGTTATAATTCTCAAAATTTTCTTCAGCATCACATAATATTATAGCTCAGGGTTTGGCGATAGACTGAACCGGGCCCATTCAACCACCCGTCTAGTTGAAGTCAGGGGCGAAGTGGTGTGCTGGGCAAAAGGAACACACCTGGTCCTGGTTCCAGTGCCCTCAACCACCAGACTAAAGTCCTCCATAGGCACACAGGGGCGCAACCCACGGCAAACGGGTTGCCCAATTCGGTCAATAGACCAATGGTGTGCTGTGGGCAAAATATTCCCCCAATGTGCCCCCCGGGCTCTTAGGGTTACCCAGCACCCACCACGAGGAGGTGGCTCTTCACGGGTGCCTGAATTAATTTATGATACATTTATGTAAACTATGATCGTAATTGTTTTACAGATATTTTTAACACATTTAGAGATATCACGAAATATGTTCTTGATATCTCTATAACATCTTGAGATATCAGTAATTCTATTTTTGTATATGAGAAATTAATTAAGGTTATCTTCAATTATTTACACATATCTTTAAAACGTTATTGATATCATTAAATAAAATACAGACATCTGTAAATTAATTAAAGATATCTGTAATTTGTTAATAAGTGTGAAAACGGCATAGCATGCTGCCATGGCAGTCATCCGTGGTCCGAAATTTCGTGTATTTGTGCCTCTAATATTGCTGGCGATTTCTGTCAAGGGACTGATGTAAATATGCAGCCCCTTAATGGGATGCTGTGGGTTTGCAGGTATTTCGCCGACGCAAGCCGACGACTGGCATCGCTTCTTGGTCTTTTGGCTAAGTGTAGTATCTGTTTGATACTATTAGAGAACTTTTTTATTAGGAGGTTGAGTATATTCATATTTTGTGATTGTTACTTTGAATTAATTTATGTAATTTTGTTCACGGTTTCCAGGTTGACGGGCGAGCACCAGTCACACTGACTGTGCGACCTTCGGGTCTTCCCCCACTACTTGAAGACATGGCTAACCATGCTGCGATTTTGGAACCCTCAGTGCCTTCATGTTTTATTGACCGGGAGAAGTGTCTCCAAACGTTCGTTTTAAGTCTACAATAAGAAATTTTGATCGGGAAAATATCTATGACATTTTGCGACATGCTACTGACAATTTCCTCCAGGCCCGTGAACCAGGGTTCGCTTGCTTCTAAATGTTTGCACAGCTTTCTACAGAGATATTAAGATCGACGTTTCCCCATATGATATAGAGGTGCTAGACTTCAGAGTTCACTGGATTCACGGGGTTGTATCTAACCAATTCCTGGACTCCTACTTTGGCAGAAGGGAAGGTACTTAGCATCGCCCCAGAAACAGTTCTCATTTTGGGTGCCCCTGTACAGACAGGCGTAAGACCTGGCCAGCTGCAAGTGGATAAGTGTAAGGCCGAGGATATCCCTTACATTGTTAGACTGAGCATTAGAATGTCCATGTAAGTCACTGACCAAAATAGACAGAAAAGTGATCAATCTGATACTGGTGTTCCTCCAGGTGTGAATTATGTGCAAGATGATTTCGTTATTATGGTCGACGTTTCAGAAGAGGTAGAGATACAGGCGGAGAGGTGGGTGTTGATAAGGAAACAGATGGGCTGGCCCCCTCCCTTCTACCTATGCAGCTCCGATGCTTTACCACCTATGTCTTCGCAGAAATCGTAAGACAGTGTGGATGAGGCGTTGCTCGGGTTAGATTCACAAACATGGCCAAACAGCGCTCTAGGCCGATCTCTAGGAGGGGTTATGGGGTGGAAAAGCAGCGAGTTTCTTCTATCCCTCCTGGGGTGGCAGATGCTGCAGTGGACTGTTCCTCTTCTGGACCTCGCAAAAAGTTCGTAGTTTTTTCATGTTAGTGCCACTACCCCGACCACTGTGATAACTTTAACTTTTTATCCCTCGGAACGCGTTTTGCAAGGGGTATAAAAATGGACTCCGTCCGTGCGTGCGTGCGTGCGTCCGTCCGTCCGTCCGTGCACATTTTTCTTTGCCGGAGCAGAACTCCAAAACCGTTCAATATTTCTTCACCAAACTTGGCACATACATGGATCTGGTGGTGTACTGGTGCCTTTTGGTAGTTTTGGAATTCTGAATAAATTATTTGTGGCGTTTTCATGGCAACAATTTCGACTTAGACTGAAATTAGTGGTAGTGCTCTTTTCCAGAGCAGAACTCTAAAACTGTTCAATATTTCTTCACCAAACTTGGCACATAGATAGATCTGGTGGTAGTATTGGATTTCTGAATAAAATATGTTTTGCGTTTCCATGGCAACAAGTTTGACTTAGACTGAAATTGGTGGTTGTGCTCTCTTCCGGAGCCCAACTCTAAAACCGTTCAATATTTCTTCACCAAACTTGGCACATAGATAGATCTGGTGATGTACTTGTGCCTTTTGGTAGTTTTGGATTTCTGAATAAACTATTTTTGGCATTTCCATGGCATCAAGTTTGACTTAGACTGAAATTGGTGATAGTGCTCCTTTCTGGAGCAGAACTTTAAAAACCTTTCAATACTCTCCTTCCACTTTTCTGTATACACACCTAAATATTTGACATAATCATAACTCGTAGACATAATCGTGAAGAGTATCTTGCCATTGCGGGGGATATTGATGACTTTGTCTTCTTGGTTTTTTGGGGGTAGTGGCAAGAGTGCTGTCCAAATATTTATAATATATAGTTACAAGAATAAATTTATTTAAAATGAAAAGAAAAACGTATCTGCTCTTATCAGCTCAATACGTCGCCTAATGGAGACATCGATTCCTCCGGGAATGGTCCACCACTCATATTTCAATAAAAAAAAATACACCCTCAGCTTGGCCCTCTTTTTCACATTTCATCCCCTTTACCTCACGTCTGCCTGACTTTTTATCGCCTGCGCTCTAAATACTTGCAGAAATGGGGCATTTACACATGTTTCGACTTCACACAAATAGTCGAATTTCTCCACAAACCACCACAATTTCGCCGTGGCCTTTCGTCCGTGATCGGAAATTGCGTGTACTTGTGCGTTTAATATTGGTGGTGACTTTTATTCAAGGGCCTCATGTAAATATCCATCTCCTTAATCCAACCTGTGGGTTGGTATTTGGCTCACAATGTGTGAAGCCCATTTCTGGTGTCCCCCGCCGTGATGTTGCTGGAATATTGCTAAAAGCGGCGTAAAACCAAACTCAGTCAGTCAGTCTCGGCCTTTTGGCACGATCGTAGTGCTGCGTTTATTAGAGAGGCGCTACAACGAGTTTGGTGAGAAGTTTATTTGTTTTTTTGCTGTATTTACATTTACGTGACTTCATTTCAGATCTACGGGTGGGCATCGTTGACCTTATCACACGAACCGTGTGACCTTTGGGTCTCTCCCCTCCCCCCACCCACCTATTTTCCTGCTATGGCGTATAAAGCTGCAACTATTGCCCCAGCTGTCCCTCCTCGCTACCTGGATCACAAGAGATATGATTGTACGGTACGTATAAAGTCTTCTATACGTAACTTTGACTGGGAAAACAACTTCGATATCTTGCAGAATGCTACCCACAATTCCATTCAGGCTCGGGCGATTCTCTCCATCTTGAAGACTGAAACGTCAGGCACATTGGTTTGTGACTTTTAGACAGGAGAACAGGGCAAGGTTGACGCTAACTGTGGGATCCACTGAGTACAGAGGTATTCGCATTGATTTTTCCCCTTATAATAGGGAAGTGATTGATCTTCGAATTCATTGGATTCATGGAGTGGTGACGAGTCAGTTTTTAGAGGCTTACTTCGCTAGGTTTGGTAAAGTGCTCTCAGTGACGTTTGAAACTGTTCTTGTTGGGGTGTCCCCCCGTGCAGACTGGTGTGCGCACTGTGCAGCTCCAGATGGATCCTGGTAAAGCGGACAGTGTCCCTTATATAGATAGACTGGGAGACAGGATGTTTATGTTGGTGACTGCGCCGGGACGTTTGCCAGTATGCCTCAGGTGTTATCATCTGGGACATACACGGCCTGATTGCCCTAAAAGTTATGCAAACAGAAAACGTTCTGAGGAGGAAGAACCAGTCGCTGTGTCTAATGTGCCCCCCTTCTTCTGATTCTAAGGAGCAGGCTTCACATGATGATTCTATGGAGTTAGATGATACAAGTGCTGTGGATGTTACAGTTAGTGAGGGTCAGAGTAGTGACAAGGAGGGTGGGGCTGTAAGAGGGTGGGGCTGTAGCTAAGTCTCCAACTCATGCTGCAGCTGCGGCGGTATCCCCACTTGATCTGGGTACGGACGAGGCAATGGGCTCCCAGGATGGGGTGATGACGTCATTGCTGGGGTTGACTCTCAGACTTGGACTAAGGTGAGACCCGTAGGCCAAGGGTAAAAGCACAGGGAGGTTAAGCAGGCAAGAAACAGCGTGTCTCGTCAATCCCTAAGGGGATGGCGGACGCTTCAGCAGCTACTGTAGATCGGTCCCCATCTGCTGCTCGCCCTACTTCTGTGGCAGATAAAGTTGATCCACCTTAACATGTTAATGTTATGTGTTGAACTTTGCTAATGAACCTGCTATGTCCACCACAAACGAGCTTGACCAATGTATCATTATTTGACGCCTAGGTTCTTTGTATAAAATGTTTGTATGTGTGTTATGTGATTTATTCACTTTGTAAACGTAGCAGATACGTAGCAGTTTTCGTTTGCTGTGTGTTCATGTTGATATTGTATACACGAGCTGTGTATTTTGTACCATCCGCATTGATTTTTCTTTGGCATTAATGAATGCTTGAATAAATGGTGTCATATTGTTTGTTGAGTGCTTGTTAGTGGTTGCAAATACCGATCTTGCCTCAGCATATTTTTTTTCCTTGCGTGTAGCTATGACAGTAATGGTGCATTCTGGGTAATATTTGTCTGTATTTGTTCTGGTTTTCCCTGTATATGGGTGTTCCTAATTTGCATATTGATTTGGAAAATGATTTTTAAACCAAATCTTGATGACATGATGTTTTTGTACACTGTTGTATTTATTGTATGCCTCAACTGTATTTATGGCATGTTTTATGAATCGTTTGTTTGTGTGAGTGTGTGTCCTCTATTTGATTTTTGCGGTATTGTCAGTTACGTATTTTCACGTAGCGGTTTGACATTTCAGTTCAATAGTTTTTGTGTTAGTTTTTTTTTCTGTAAGCATGATTTGTTTTCGACACAGCTACATTGTATGCTTTGGGCCTATTCAATTATGCTAAACCGGTTTTGGTTTCGGGAATACCATGCACTCGATTATGTCGAAATCTAAAACTGGTTTCTGAAACTTCGAAACCATCTCCGAGGCAGGTTTCGCAGTTTCGGTTTCGCGTTCTCTCACAACAAACATGGCTGAAACGAAAGCGCTAAGTTCAGCTGATCTTGGTTGCCAAATAGAGAAGCAGTTCCTGTAACCAAAATAATGATAAAAATCAGCTGAGAACTAGGAAAATATTATCTAAAACCCCAGTCTATTGACAATGACTATCTTATGTAACTTGAATATATATAATTACTTGTAACAGTATAATTACATATACGCAAATATTTACCTCCAAAAGCATCTGTCTCTTTTTTATTTGTTAATCACTGATAAAATGAAAAAAATATTACCTTCGGCAATGCTGTCATTCAATTTGTTCCACATATACAGTAGCTGAGACATTTTTTCTGGTATCCATTTTGAAACCGGATGGAGTGACCATCCACTCGTTTATAAAACTAGAAACTAGTTTCACTTTGAAACCATGTAGCCGAAACTGGACTCTCGTTTATAACAGGAGAAACCCGTTTCAGAAACCAAAACATGTTTCGCAATAATCGAACAAGCCCTTAATGTTCGTTTGTAATCTTAAATGTTTTGGCGTGAATGCTGTCGCATATCACCGCTGTGTTTTGTCTTGAGTATTTGTTTATACTGTTGCATTATGGGTAAATGTTCCTCATATTGGTTACGCACTACGGTGTATTTGGGTTGGGATGATGATTTTAAATCCAAATTTGATTACGAAATCTTTCCTAATAACTGGATATATACGTTACAGTATAATGGTATTTATGCTATACCTTTTGGATGTATTAATTTTGATTTATTTAATATAAACGTAGATGAGTGGTTTAAATGTGTAATGCCATGGTACTTCTGTTTGCGTTCCATGTACGATTTTATTCGTTTTAAACAACCATGTACAACTGCAATGGACTTTTAGATGATGCTACTTAATTAGATATACTGTCTCACTCTTTTAAGAACGATGCCATCGATTTTTTGTTTCTTCAGGAGACTCATGATTGTGTACAATTTATCAATCGCTAAAACTTATGAATCTAAATTTAATGGGAAGGCTTTTTGTAGTTTTGGGAGCATTTTCAGTCGTGGGGTTGGTTTTATTGTTTCGTCCAGGGTTAACTATGTAGTTGTTTTTTTCTATTATGATATTGAGGGTAGGTTTTTAGTTGTTGATTTAACAATAGATGGTTATAACCTTCGTTTTTTAAATGTATATGCGCCAAATGTTCCTGCTGAAAGGGTTAAAAAAAATCATAATGTAGCTAAGTACTTTGTTACTAATAAACTTATTATTCTTTGGGACCCGTGAAGATCCGGGTTAGAATAGGTCTTCAGCAACCCATGTGCTTGCCATAAAAAGCGACTATCTTGTCGTAAGAGGCGACTAACGGGATCGGGTGGTCAGTTTCGCTGACTTGGTTGACACATGTCATCGGTTCCCAATTGCGCAGATCGATGCTCATGCTGTTGATCACTGGATTGTCTGGTCCAGACTCGATTATTTACAGACCGCCGCCATATAGCTGGAATATTGCTGAGTGCGGCGTAAAACTAAACTCACTCAACCACTCACTATTATTCTTTGGGAAAGAAATTTTATTCTTGGGGGAAAAAATTTTTAATTGTGTGCTTAATGTTCAATTAGATAAGATAAGTGGGAGGCGGGATACACAAGCTGGTGCAAGTATTATTAAACAGTGGGTCTCCGATTTCTCTCTATTTGATGTATTTCGCTCGCAATTTCCTGGTACAGTGGCGGTATCATGGCGTAACCCGGCCGGCGTCGGGTCCCGCCTTGACCGGTTCTATAAGTCCTCTTCTCTTCGCTCTACTGTTGTATCTACTGCAGATATTTCTCCATGTATTTTTTCTGACCATGATTATGTGTCTTTTAAGCTAAAAGATTTTGTCGGCATAAGTTATGGTTCAGGTTACTTTAAATGTAATAATTCTTTATTAAATGATTCCTTTAAAGCCTTAGTTGCGGGCTTTTGTTTAAATCGTATTCCCCCTTTAGATTCCATAACTTTAGACTGGTGGGATGCCTTTAAAGTCGAAATTGTGTCCTTTCTGAAATCATTTGGGTCTGTTCAAAAATCACAACGGGCATCCCTTCATACTAATTTAGTATATCAATATAAAACTTTATGTCGTGCTGAATCTTTACATCCTGGGCTGTATACTGACCAAATTGCGTCTGTCAAAAAACAATTAAAGGATTTGGAAATTTTGGAATTTAGAGGTCATTTAGTTCGCTCTAAGGCTCAAGACCTTGAAATTTGTGAAGGGCCTTCCAGTTATTTTCTGCGCAAGGAAACACAAAGAGGCAAGAACAAATCTATCAGTTCCATTTTAAACTTTCAAGGCCGTAAAGTAACTACCTTTCGTGAAATCATGGGTGTTTTTGTTGATTTTTATAGCGACTTGTTTGGCTATGAACCCATTGATGATGAAATTTGTAATCAATTCCTTGCTGATTTACCTACGCTTCTTTCGGATGATTCGGCTTCACTGGAAGGGGACATACCTCGTGATGAAATTCTGAACACCCTTAAGGTGAGGTGAGGTGAAAAATGGGTTTTACGTCGTGCTTGAGAATATTTCGCTCATATGACGACGTGCATGCGTGTGTATGTGTATGTGCGGCTGCTTGTACTAGCCCAGACTTAAGCTGGTTTTATAGTGCTAGCCCACTGAGATACCATGGCGCAGTGAAGCATGAATACCCCACTCAGACACATTATACTGACTCCGAGCCGACCAGTCCTTGTTGTACCCATTAATGCCGAGCGCCAGGCAGGGACCAACAAGTACCATATTTTAACGTCTTTTGGTATGACGCGGTCGGGGATCGAACCCGCGACCTTCCGCTCTCCGGGCGGACGCTCTAACCACTACACCACGGATGCGGAACACCCTTAAGGTTATGGAGAATGATAAAGTCCAGATGGGCTTACTAAGGAATTTCAGGTGTCTACGTTTGATGTTCTTGGTGATGTACTTCTTCGTGTATTTCAGCTATCTTTTTAGGAACAATCTCTTCCTAACTCATCTAAAACCTCTTATATTTCTCTTATGTGTAAGGATATTAATAATGCTGATAATGCGCGTAATTGGCGTCCCATTTCTTTATTACATGTTGATATCAAAATTATATCTAAATTATTATGCACACGTTTAGGCAAAGTTATAGGAAGTATTGTGCATATGGACCAAACCTGAGCTGTTCCTGGCCGATCTATTCATGATAACTGTCATCTAATTCGATGACAGGTTTTCATCACGAGTTATGTGCTGGACTATGTAGATAAAAAAGATCTACCTTGTGCTTTTATAAGTTTAGATCAAGAGAAGGCCTTTGATAGGGTCTCTCATCAATTTTTTTTTAGAGTACTGGACACTTTTGGCTTTGGTCCGAAATTTCAAAAATGGGTCAAAATTTTGTATACGGACATTTCTAGTGCTTTAATTATAAATCAGCACATTTTGCAGCCGTTTTATGTAACGAGGTCTGTTCGGCAGGGATGTGGTTTATCTCCGTCCTTGTATGTTTTAGCACTAGACCCTCTGCTAATATATATTCGTAAAAATCTGAAATTATTGGTGTCAAATTACCAGGTACTGATGAATCGGCAAAAATATCTGCTTTTGCTGATGATAAGCTGGGATTTTGTACCTCAGAGGCTTCAATTGGTCAACATTTAGAATCCTATTGTCTTTATGGCAAAGCGTCTGGCTCCAAATTAAATCGTACAAAAACTCACGGCATTTTTGTTGGTAAATGGCGTAACCGATCGGACCATCCTTTTGGTATTTCTTGGATCGAGCATTCTAAAATATACTAGGCACATAAAGAAACTGTGCATACAAAAATTGAAAATCTAAATTTATCAAACCTGTGTAGACACATACGGATTTAAACTCAGAGATTAGTGACATGTATCCAACATGCATGCACGTGCCACGTTCCGTGACGTCAGTGGGTTCGTCCTTGAGACGTGCAATACGTTCTTGCACGTGCATTCCGGGAAAGAGAAACAGAGCAAATGAATGCCACACAATACTGTCATTTTGGAAAGCTCAACCCCTGCCCTTGCGATCGTTCCAAAAATTAAACGGCTATTGAAACGCATAGCATGTCAATGCTCACGTCTGCACAACGTCATGAGGCCATTGGGATGGTACGTGGGGGAATGTCTCAACGACAAGTGGCTGCACATTTCAACTGCCACAGGAACACCATTTCTGCACTGGTGAGATTCTACCAGAACACAAATGACGTCATCGATCGGCCACGTTCTGGACGTCCACCTGTAACAACGCCAAGACAGGACATATGGATAAGGGTGACCCATCTTCGCCACAGGTTTCAGAATGCAGTGATGACTACCCGAACCATCCCAGGACTTCGCCGTATCCACCCCAACACAGTTCGACAACGTTTACGTCATCATGGGATCAGACCACGACGTCCCGCCATACGGCCTATCCTGACACAACGTCATCGACAAGCTCGCCGAATGTGGTGCCGAAATCATGTCCGCAGACCCATGTTTTGGGTGAGAAATGTTGTTTTTTACAGATGAGTCCAGGTTTAACATTTCCCATAGTGATGGACGTCAACGTGCCTATAGTCGCGTGGGAGAACGTTATGTACAGGCCTGTGTCTTGGAGAGGAATCGCTTTGGTGGTGGTTCCGTGATGATTTGGGGTGTAATAACAGCACGCCAAAGAAATCCTTTGGTGCTTGTTCAGGGCAACTTAACTGGTGTGGGCTACAGGGATCAGATTCTTCGACCTATGGCAATTCCTTTTCTGCAACGTCATGGCCCTGGGTTAACATTCAAACAGGACAATGCCCGCCCTCAAACGGCAAGGGTTGCTATGGATTTCTTGCAACACCACAACGTTGACTTACTGCCTTGGCCTGCAAATTCACCGGATCTATCCCCGATAGAGCATGTTTGGGACGAGATGGATCGACGTCTACGCCGTCTTCCTCATCCGCCAGATAACGTCCTTGACCTTGCAACAGAACTTGAGAGAATCTGGCGTGACATCCCACAAGCCTTCCTTGCACGTTTGATAGGCTCTATGTGTCGTCGATGCACTGCTGTTCTCAATGCCGACAGTGGACATACCCGTTATTGAGCTTGTGACATGGTCGTTTGACCCATCGTGACGTCATTGTGATTGACTTTTCAATTGAAATTCTCTCTCCTTGACATTGTTATCGTACTTATCAACTGGGATAATATTTTGAAAATGCACATTTTTTTATGTGGCTAGTAAGTTGGAATTGTGACAGGCAGGAATGTCAGTGTGGACGATCAATTTCACCCTATACTATCTACATTTAGAAATGTATTAAATGGTGCTAAAGGACGCTCTATCTCTATTTTGGGGAAAACAGTTGTGTGCAATATCATGGCCTTGTCGAAGTTGTGGTACCGGGGGGCGGTATCATCGTATTCAAAACATTATGTTTCAGAGGGAGACTTTTCGGTTCATTTGGAATTCCACGGCTGAGCCTATTCGGAGGTCTGTTTGTCATAAATCAATTTTAGATGGGGGTTTGGGTGTTGTACACATCCAGTCTAAATTATTTTCATATTACCTAAAACACATTCAAAATATCTTTATATCCTCAGCTAAGTGGACATTTTTTGCGAAATACTGGTTAGGAATGTCTTTGCGACACTATTGTCCTTCACTTGCTTCCTTACTATTTCCTCATTCTGAGACGATGCCTGCTTTCTATCAGGGTTGTTTTTTGGCTGTTAAACGTTTTGTGGCTGTTCATTTGGATTTCATGATAGATATGTTTCAATTTACTTCAAAACAATTTTCTGAAGCACTCATAAAATCAATTGTGGAAAATAAAATTGAAACGTTGTATCCATGTATTCCTTTCCGGCAAGTTTGACTTAATTTACATAATCATTTCGTGGATCCGCTTATTAAATCAGTTAATTACCGTCTCATCTATGATTCTCTCCCCTTAGGGTATACCCTTT
Organism: Haliotis rubra; assembly: GCF_003918875.1. Classification (NCBI taxonomy): domain Eukaryota; kingdom Metazoa; phylum Mollusca; class Gastropoda; order Lepetellida; family Haliotidae; genus Haliotis; species Haliotis rubra. The sequence goes on along the minus strand of NW_025765216.1, from coordinate 46,505 downwards.
ATACTCGGGGAATGTCTGTCACTCCCAACTTTGTACTCTGTCGTATAGCAATAGAAACCACTGATCATCATTTCATCTATTGCTCGTGTGTTGATGTTTTGTGGGATATCGTTTTCAAATGGTTAGATCAATTGTCATTTGGCCTGTTAAAACGATCTAACGAAGTTATTCTGCTACCCAAAATACCAAATTCTTATAAAAAATCAATGTGCATCTACCTTTTAACTTCGGCCAAATATACTATTTGGCTTGTTCGAAATTCAAATAAATTTGAGCACAGAAAATTGAATGGGAATGATATCATGTTACGTTTTCTGTCTGTCCTTAATACACGTATGAGGGTCGACTTTTATCGTTTACCTTTTGCTTCTGTCTCTAACTATTGGCTTTCATACCCAATATTCTGCTCCGTTGATGGCGATCATAAATTATCATTTCATGTATAAGAAGTTCCTGTTCCTAATTTATAGCCTATATTAGTTTTATTCAATTGTGCATGTCTGTATCGTAGCCGTAGTCGGCAATTGTTATGTATATGTGTATTTGCAACATGTATAAAGTAGTATCAAATAGCATCGTTTTTAGCATAATAGTCCATTACTTTCACTAGCATCAAAGCATGCCAAACAGACCCAAATGATGCCAGCCACAGTAAATTATTGAACCCTTAATTGTTGTGCCTTTTTTGTTTGCTGAATGCCCTTTTTGAATTATAAAGGGCCCTTTTTTCTCTGAGTCTACCCTGCCCTTTCATAATCCTGGGGGAAACACTAACTACTGTATTAATTTATGATAATATTATGTTACAAATCTAAATATGTTGAATGTATTATTCTAATTATAACTTTCCTCTATAGTGTGTTTTATTGTTAGTGCTGCAGGGCTCAACTCTTTGCTGTGATACTTTTAGGCTTCCCTGCAGCAACCGCGCTGTCCGCGTGTGTAAAAATTCAATTTTTAGAATAAATTTTATTAAAAAAAAGAAAACAAAACAGTATCTGTTCTTATCATACGTCTCATAATGGAGACATCGCGGGTTGTCCTGGTATTGCAGTACCTCCGGGAATAAAAAAATAGAACCCTCAACTTGGCCCTCTTTTTCACATTTCGTCCCCTTTTATTTCATTTCATTTTGCGCCATCGCCTCCTGTTTCGCGCTTATCCTTTCCTGGAAGGAGCATTTAATCACTTCCAAACTCTAGAAATGCACACGTCCACATTGTACTCCGTCCATACCGACCTCCGCCACGTTCGTCAATGTGATTCTTTTCCACATTCAGCTATTTTCTGTCCCCGTATCCAAGGACGTCGGCCATGATGTCGCATGCCGGAAATTACGTTGTAAACAATCACATCCACACAACAACATTCGGCCCTGTCAAAACACACGTCTTAAGCGCCTGCTAACCCTTCAAAAGCGTTTTCAAGCTGTAAACAAGTATGGCCCGGGTGAGTTTACATTCAAACTTTCCTTACATTTCGTCCTAAGTCTTATTTAAAACAATATTTTGCATGAAATTCACCTATGTTAACTTTCTTCTTATACTTGAACTGTATTTAAGTTTATTTAAGGTTAGTTTATTTAGTACACTTGGTCAATTGGAGTGTTTTTTCACGCTTGCTTGGGCGCGACTTTCTCAAAGTCAGGGGTGCGCAAACTGCTGTGTGCCCGCACCTCCTCCATTAAGGCCCAACCACCGGCTCGTGGTGGTAGCTGCAGGACGTTTACCTCACGTCTGCCTGACTTTTTATGCCCCCGTCATATATGGCAGGGTTACCCTCGGTGTCCGTCCGTCCGTACGAAACAGGAAATGTATTCTATCCACTTCTCCACCATAACCGCTCTGTGGAATTTAATGAACTTATACATGGGCTTTCTTGGGACTCTAATGGTGTGCATCTCATATTTTGTTTTTTTATTTTATTGGGTTTTTTTTGTAAGTTTAGACACATTTGAATTTAGGTACATTTTGCAGAATTTCTCTATGATGATCGTGTAATAGGGGATGAAGTCTATCCACTTCTGCACTAAAACTGCTCAACAGAATTGAATGAACTTATGCAATTTCTTACTTTTTTCACTTTTACAGATGTTTGAACTTACTTGAATTTTGTTCTATTCAGCCAGTGTTCGTTCCATCCAACAGGGGGTGTACGTTATCCACATCTCCTCAAAAACTACCTTATGGATTTCCTTTAGATTACACATGTGCTTTATAGGGACTCTAAAGGCATGCATCTCATATTTTGATTTTGTATTTTATTCACTTTTTCAATTTTAATTCCGTTTGAATTTAGATCAATTTTGTTGAATTTCTCTCTGAATATAGTGTTGTAGGGGGTGAAGTCTATCCACTTCTCCACAAAAGCTGCTGAACAGAATTGATTGAGCTTCTACGTGTTGGAGCTCTAAAGGTGAGCATCTCATACCTTGTTCATCCAATTTCTTAATTTTGTCACTTCTACAGATGTTTGAACTTAGTTGAATTTGGTTCTATTCATCCAGTTCGTCCCATACAACAGGGGGTGTACGTTATCCACTTCTCCTCAAAAACTACTTTATGGAATTCATTTAGATTACACATGTGCTGTATAATGCCGTTTAAACTTGAATAAATTTTGTTGAATTTCTCTCTGAATATAGTGTTATAGGGGATGAAGTCTATCAACTTGTCAACAAAAACTGCTCAACAGAATTGATGAAGCTCATACATGTGTTTCATTGAGACTCGAAAGGTGTGCATGTCATAGTTGCATAGATGTTTATTGAACTTGTTCGTGAATTTTTTTTCAATTATTGATCTTTATATGTCTTATGAATGTCAGCGGGGGCATCCGTGTCCCTGGACACATTTTTTTCGTGTTATCGCCTGCGCTCCATATACTTACAGAAATGCGGTATTTACACATTGTCGACTTCACACAAAAGGTGAAATTTCTCCACAAACCTCTCCAATTTCACAGTGGAATTTCGTCCGTGGTCTGAAATAGCGTGTATTTGTGCGTGTAATATGGGTTTTGACTTTTTTTCAAGGGCCTGATGTAAATATCCATCGCTTTAATGGGATGCTGTGGGTTTACAGATTGAAGATAATATGCATGTCGCGGGTTCAGGCCTGAGTCTTGCCAAGCAGACAAAATAATGGACGGAGACCCTCGTTCGTGTGAAACATCTTGTTTATTGCCTGTGAATGAAATACAACATTAGGAAGATGTTGTGTCAGCCATACATGTGTGATGGCTGACGGATGACAATTGAATGTCAATCAATCAGGCATATTAATTATTCAATTGATAATCAAATAGCACAGTGGCATACGTTATAATTATGATAGCAATTGAATAATGTTGATTGTTTACATGATGACGTCACATGAAGCTGATACATCATATTATTGCTAAAAATATATACAGTTGGTGTTGATAATAAAAGGTTTATAAAATATAATATAATTATACTTTCACACACTGTCTTACGTGCTTGTGCTTAAGTTAGTAAGTGATACGCGATAGATATGTTTACTTTATGCGCGATCGGTAACAATATGTTTACTAACTTAAAATACTTAACTGATAATAATTAGATATTTAGCACTATGAAATAGAAAGGATATAGAGAGGGTGCTTACCTGTGAATGAAATACAACATTAGGAAGATGTTGTGTCAGCCATACATGTGTGATGGCTGACGGATGACAATTGAATGTGAATTCAAATTGTCATACGTCACAGGTGTAGAAGCCCGTGCTTTTGGTGGTGAGCCAAATACGGGTAGCACGTACAACTCCCTATATCAGACAGTGGAGAAGCAGCCTTCTGATGGAAAGATAGAGAAATAAAAGGCTGTCGGCGACATTTTCCCCCCCTTTGGAAAATGTTGTCCCCAACATTTAGGACACAACCAATGATAAGAGTCATTGGACAAAGGAAATGAAGCCCCAACGAATGATAAAAATAAAACCACGACACTTGCAAAGACTCATGTCTTGGGAAAGAAGAAACCAAAACTGAAATATTCCTTCAGGTCAAAACCATGGATATCTCAATGGTTCTTATACTTTGAGATAAGAACAGGCAAAACCAAACTGAACAAAGAGAGCCACAAAATGCAAACATATTTACAATAAGCAGTACATCACACAAAAACTTCCTCCTCTTCTGTATCTTCTCTGATGGTCGATCCGAAGTTGATGATCCATTGGTTATCCCTCATCCAGGCTGGACGGTTCCGAAGTCGGGTAGGCCTCCCCAACTCTGGAGTGTCGGTGTGGGTAGGAGATGCATGTTGACCATCCTCAATGACAGGAGAAACAGCAACATCCTCTGTCTGCGCAGGTGAACATGGGTTCGACGTTGAAGCCGGACTTGAGGTGTTGTCATGGGAGATAACTGCCTCTGGATAGTGCTCTGGAACCTCTGGCAATGCGTCGGTGACTCTTGCAAGAGAACGTCCAGAAGATCCAGGTGAGTGCTGTTGAGACTTTGAGGAGCTGACATCGGCGGGTTGATCACATGAGATGTGACCACGATCAGAGATGGAAGACTCTGATCCAGCAGCTGAGAGGACATCAGTTGCACCTACCTGACTCCTGAGTCTTGGCAGCAGCAGTATTTCTTCCTCGCTGTCATCTTCGGATTCATGTGCAGCTTGGTAATCCTTCACATGAAGGGAAACAGACTTCTTGCTGCGTGGGTAGTCACGTCTTTGTGTAGGCAGAGCTGGCTGTAGGGAAACAGATTGAAGTGGTAGGAGCATGTTGCGATGTAGAGTCCTCAGTGGCCCCTTACCACACTCTTGCTTCACAGTGTAGACAGGAATATCTTCATTGGGCTGTTTCAGGACGATGTAGACTTCCTTGCCCCACTTGTTAGCAAGTTTGCTTCTTCCTGTGAGTCCAACTAGGCGCACTAACACTCTGTCATTGGGTTGAAGAAGTGATTCTCTCACTTTCTTGTCATAGTTCTGTTTGTGGCGATGACCAGCTTTCTTGGATTCCTTGGAGGCAATGCTATAGGCAAACTGTAGCCTCTTTCTCAGGTTCTGGGCATACTGAGTGTGCGTTGTTTGTCCTTCTCCAAGGCTAACTCCGAGAAAGGCATCCACAGGGAGTCGAGGGTGTCTCCCAAACATGAGGAAGAATGGCGTGTATCCTGTACTCTCGTGTCTGGTGGCATTGTATGAGTGTACCAGTGACGGAACGTAGGTCTTCCAATCACTTTTCTTTTCCTCATCGAGAGTGCCCAACATGTTCATCAAAGTCTGGTTAAACCGCTCAGTCATACCATTCCCTTGAGGATGATAAGGTGTTGTTCTGGTCTTCCTGATTCCGGTTAACTGACACAGTTCCTTGATGATATTTCCCTCAAAGTTTCTCCCTTGGTCACTGTGAAGTTTGGCTGGGAAACCATAATGGACGAGGAAGTTGTCAAACAGGACTCTCGCAGTTGTCTTGGCGGATTGGTTGCGAGTTGGGATGGCGGTGGCATAACGAGTGAAATGGTCTGTTATAACGAGGATGTTCTCATAGCCTCCCTTTGATTCCTCAAGTTTCAGATAATCCAAGCACACAAGTTCCATAGGTTTTGATGACTTGATGCTGACTAAAGGTGCAGCTTTCACTGTAGTCTTGGACTTGCGTCTGATGCAGTTTCCACAGTTCTTCACATATTGCTCCACTTCCTCGGACATTCCAGGCCAAAAGAACCTTGACTTAGCTAGATAAAGGGTCCTGTCTCGTCCTTGATGTCCAGAGTCATCGTGGAGGGCCTTCAGTATATCCGTAATCTTGTGATAAGGTAAGACAAGTTGCTGTTGAGGTTCATCTGTGCCTTTGACTTGTCTGTACAAGATCCCATCCTTGATTGATAATTTGTCCCAGTCTTGGAGTAGTCTTCTGACAATAGGATCCTCCAGTGAACGTTGACGTGCTGTTGGTTTTTTACCTTGCTTGACTAGATGGAGAACACGCTTGAGATGCTTGTCACTGAGCTGCTCCTTCTTCCAGGACAATGAAGTTGGAGTCAATGAAACAACATCTTCAGGACATACAGCTTCTTTGTTGAAGGATAGGCTCTCAGCTGCTATGCAAGGAGTGTGGTGAACCTGGCAGATGGCCTTGATAGAGGTTGGTTCTATGTGTGTCTCCTGGCTAACAGAGTAGTCTGGCCTTCTTGATAATCCATCAGCATCCATGTTGGTATTTCCAGCTCGGTATGTGATGATGAAATCGTAGGTTGACAAAGCAGCTAGCCATCGGTGACCAGTAGCGTCGAGCTTGGCGGATGTGAAGACATACGTTAGAGGATTGTTGTCAGTCTTGACCTCGAATTTGTTACCGTAGAGATACTCATGGAACTTGTCCGTGACTGCCCATTTCAGTGCCAAGAATTCCAGTTTGTGAGCAGGGTAGTTCTTCTCACTTTTCCTCAGACCACGACTTGCATAAGCGATGACTCTCATCTTCCCGTCCTGCTTCTGATAGAGCACTGCACCAAGTCCTTCTATACTGGCGTCTGTGTGGACTTCAAAGGAAGAGAGTAGTCGGCATAGGCTAAGATCGGAGGTGACGTGAGGTGCCTGACTAAGGTGTCAAATGCTTCCTGGTGTTCATCGTTCCATTTCCAATTGGGATCAGGTTTTGAGTTCCTTCTCTTCTTCTTGGGTTGTCCAGTCAGGAGATCATTCAGTGGCCGAGCAATTCTGGCGAAGTCCTTGACAAAACGGCGATAGTATCCAGTAAAGCCTAAGAATCTTCTGACTTCATGGACATTAGTTGGAGTTGGCCAGGTCGTCAGTGCAGAGACTTTCTCTGGGTCTGTTTCTATTCCATTGCAAGAGACTACATGTCCTAGATATGTCACTCGGTCTCTGAACAGCTCACACTTGGATGGCTTGAGCTTGAGTCCATTGTCATGGAGACGTTGAAATACTGCTTCCAAGCGTTCCAAATGCTCATCAAACGTTTTGGAGAAAATGATGACGTCATCAAGATAGATGAGACATTCCTTCAGGTTTAGGTCTCCCATGCATTTTTCCATCAAACGTTGAAACGTAGCTGGGGCGTTGGTAAGGCCAAACGGCATCCTGTTACACTCGTAGAATCCAAGTGGGCCGACTGAAAATGCTGTTTTCTTCTTTCATCTCCACCTGCCAATATCCCGAGCGCAAATCCAGCTTTGAAAACAAAGATGCTCCTGAGAGGCAATCCAGTGTCTCATCAATCCGAGGGATGGAATAGGCGTCTTTAATGGTCCGCTGATTAATCCGGCGAAAATCTAAACAGAACCTCAGAGTCTTGTCTTTCTTCCGTACAAGCACCACGTTGGATGAGAAAGGGCTATGCGACTCCCGTATGGCTCCACAGGCTAACATTTCATGAAGATGCTCCCTCACTTCCTCAAACATTCCAGGTGGTATGCGACGATGAGGGTCCTTAAATGGGGTGTCATCAGTGAGATTAATCTCATGTTGAACTGCAGTGGTGTGTCCTAAGTCTAAGATGTTCTTCGACATGATGCAATCCCATTTCTGAAGCAAAGTCATGGCCTGGTCCTTTTGTGCATCTGTTAGACAACTGTTGGAAAGGTCGATGCTAACTGTTGGAGCTGGAGTCGGTTCTGCATGTGTCTGGGTCTTCAGTGGTAAGGCATCAATAGGTACTTGGCTAAGTACACGGACCTCATGTAACTTGCAGAGTCTTGTCTTGGCTGGTATGGTGATGGTATGCTGAGAGGTTGCAGATTCGAACAGGAATCCTTGAAGAGTTACCATGTTTTCCAATATCTACAAGCCTTGGGCATACCGAAAGTCCTGTCTGTAGATCAGAATCCAAGTCGAAGTGCTCGGTAACTGCTGTTGTTCTTCCGGGTTGATGTCGAACAAGTCCATAAACAGTCATCATCTGGTTTGGCTGAACATTAATAGGGGACTTATTTGTGGATCTTACTTGACCGATGATTCCATTAGAGGCTTGGGACCGGACAGCTGTAACCCATGAAGGAGGGATGCTGCTGTTGACTGGTTCCAAGTAAGCTTCTACCTGATCTATAAGGTTGGTGCCGATTACCAAAGGGACTCTTCTGTTGTACTCCGTGTCACCAGTTACAAGTAGTGGTAGTGTGAAGTTCTTGTTGATAAAAGGGATGTAGATGTTAGCCTCTATGTATCCGGTGTAGGGAAGGATGTTATCACCTGCTGCCATTACTTCCACTTCAAAGTCAGTGAGTGCCTTCAACGGGAGGTGACTTAGACTTGACTTGTGATATCCTTCCGATACAGTGGAGACCATGGATCCAGGATCAATCAAAGCTTCACAATCCAACTCTTCGATGTTAACTGATGCCTCATTTGCCTTGCCTATCATCCTTTGGTGTAGGTCACTTGAGGGGCTAGTAAAGTCTTCAGCCTCTGCATGCCCCGCTGAAGTAGGCTGAATCAGTTTAAAGCTTCATTTCCTCTTCCTCTGCCAGTGCCTCTTCCTCTTCCTCCCCTGCCTCTGCCTCGAGACCGTGATGGTTGCAGAGGGACTTGTCTACAAGCAGAGACGGTTCGGGTGATCCTGGCACAGTCAGGCTGGTAAGGCCCAATCTTCAGCTCAGGGCCCTCGCCCCCTCTACACGCAGCCCAGACAGTGAACAGTACTTCTCCCAGGAAACACTGCCTAGTCGAACCCACCAAGAACTTTCCGGAGAATATGAAGGCTCCCCAACACTGCAGCCCACGAAAGTCTGGAAGACCTACTGTTATTATCCGAATATTCTTCTTCTTCTTCTTTTTCTTCTTCTTCTTATTATTTGTACAATTTTTTGTGACAGCTCTGCTGACCTAACCGCTGGGTCCATGTTCGTGAAACCTTCAGGGATGATAGCCTGTGTGCTGAAATTGATACATAGACTTCCGGCTTCCGGTAAAGGGCAGACAACCCAAAATGTCGAAATCTTTACACCTGAATAACTCAAAAACTATAAGAGATAGATTGACCAAATTTTCACTCAAAGTAGACAACATCATTCCCCATCAATTCAACCCATAGCGGAAGAACAAACTTTCCGCAATTTTGAAAAACCTGAATTTTTTGCCGATTTCCTCGTTTTGACGGTGCCGGTCTTTAAAATCTTCTCCTCCAGAACGGCAAATAGTGCAATCGCGTTCGATATATCATTTTAAAACCCACACTCCGGACTATTTAAACCCTTCAAGGCATACGGATATCTTGAATAGTTTAAGAGTTATCGCCCTGGAAGTCGGTGAATTTTTAAGACGCATTTCATAGGGTTAACAAAAGGTCACAACTCTGCGAAAAATGAATGGATTCCATTTTCTAATTACCAACCTGTAGGTAATTGAATGGGAAACATTTTTGCTTCACGTCATTGTTATGTAAAAGTCAATAATTACGTCACCATTACGACACAAACACAGCCTTCGCGATTTTGCACATTTCCTCACTTTTTGACGGTGCCTGTGTTTAACAATCTTCTGCTCCTGAACGGCAAATAGTACAATAGTATTCTATATATCGTTCTAAAGCCCACACTCCGGACTACCTAGTTTGTTCAACGCATGTCGATATGTTGAATAGTTTCGGAGTTATTGCCCTTGGAAGTTGGTCAACTTTTGGCAAAACGCATTTGTATAGGGTTCACAGCTCTGCGAAAACACAATGGATTTCCCTTTTGAAGGGAAGATAATCGACAATTACGCCACAATTACGCCACAAAGAGGGTGGGACATTAGGATTTCGCATTTTTCAGTTGTGACAGTTGTGAGATAGCTGGAGGAAGTGTGGTAAAATCTAGCAACACTGCCCACGTCCTGGTTTTCACCACAGTAGTTTTGAATGGTTGAGTTGAGTTGAGTTGAGTTGGGCTTTACGTCACATCGGCATTATTCCAGCCATATAGTGACGAGGACAAGTGTTCATTAATAGACATTGTAAGTACAGAGTCAAAATGAGTTTTATTTAAAAAAACATCTATTCATTACATTGTCATTTAAAAACAGAAAGGTCATAGCACTAAATTTAAAAGCAGGCAATTTGTTAGTCACATTACACAGTTGCAATTTATGATATACATGTAGATCAACTTCCTAAGGTTGTTCACTATCAGATGAGCGCTCACGCGGGAGAACAGATATCTCCTATAAAGAGACTACCACTGCAAAGCGTGGTCCACGTGCAGATATGGGAGACGATGTGAATTTCACCGACAGATGTAATTGACAATGACAAGGAGCTGTCAAATCTTTGCTGAAACGTCATTCAATGCCCAAAGGAATACTTGCCTTGAATTGACCTTTACATTACATCGGCATTATCCTAGCCATACAGCGTCGAGAACAAGTTTGCATTAATAAACATTGTAAGTACGGAGTCAGATATGAGTTTTATTTAAATTTTTGGGGAATGAGTGTTTAACAAATGCACTATATACACGCATAAATCTATGGTTGTTTCACAAGTGCAGTATATGCACATACGTCTATGCGTCAGATAGCTGAGGATCGCGGCGATTCCAGAACACTAATCGTTTGGACCGTACACCCAAGGACAGCGTATCTACGGCCTGTTCAAGAGAAACTATATCTTCTCCAGAACTACTTAAAGATACATGACCCCGCGACCCCGGCTGCATTTCACCGATCCGCTAACGTGTCCAAAACGTGTTCTGCCTGCGTTTTGGACGCTTTCTAGCATTCAATACACTTCAAACACCTGTAACTCCGAGAGTTAAAATTGACGGTCCATCTGTCGTCCAAACAAACGGTACAAGTAAAGGTAGCCACGGGGAGTGTATGGGGAGGTCTGAAGACCGCCAGTATTGCCCTGGAGGCAATCCTAGTTATTATTATTATTTATTTTATTTATTTATTTTTTTTTTTTGGGTGGGGTTGGGTGGGACTCTTCTGTTGTACTCCGTGTCACCAGTTACAAGTAGTGGTAGTGTGAAGTTCTTGTTGATAAAGGGATGTAGATGTTAGCCTCTATGTATCCGGTGTAGGAAAGGATGTTATCACCTGCTGCCATTACTTCCACTTCAAAGTCAGTGAGTGCCTTCAACGGGAGGTGACTTAGACTTGACTTGTGATATCCTTCCGATACAGTGGAGACCATGGATCCAGGATCAATCAAAGCTTCACAATCCAACTCTTCGATGTTAACTGATGCCTCATTTGCCTTGCCTATCATCCTTTGGTGTAGGTCACTTGAGGAGCTAGTAAAGTCTTCAGCCTCTGCATGCCCCGCTGAAGTAGGCTGAATCAGTTTAAAGCTTCATTTCCTCTTCCTCTGCCAGTGCCTCTTCCTCTTCCTCCCCTGCCTCTGCCTCGAGACCGTGATGGTTGCAGAGGGACTTGTCTACAAAGCAGAGACGGTTCGGGTGATCCTGGCACAGTCAGGCTGGTAAGGCCCAATCTTCAGCTCAGGGCCCTCGCCCCCTCTACACGCAGCCCAGACAGTGAACAGTACTTCTCCCAGGAAACACTGCCTAGTCGAACCCACCAAGAACTTTCCGGAGAATAATGAAGGCTCCCCAACACTGCAGCCCACGAAAGTCTGGAAGACCTACTGTTATTATCCGAATATTCTTCTTCTTCTTCTTTTCTTCTTCTTCTTATTATTTGTACAATTTTTGTGACAGCTCTGCTGACCTAACCGCTGGGTCCATGTTCGTGAAACCTTCAGGGATGATAGCCTGTGTGCTGAAATTGATACATAGACTTCCGGCTTCCACGTAAGGGCAGACAACCCAAAATGTCGAAATCTTTACACCTGAATAACTCAAAAAACTATAAGAGATAGATTGACCAAATTTTCACTCAAAGTAGACAACATCATTCCCCATCAATTCAACCCATAGCGGAAGAACAAACTTTCCGCAATTTTGAAAAACCTGAATTTTTGCCGATTTCCTCGTTTTGACGGTGCCGGTCTTTAAAATCTTCTCCTCCAGAACGGCAAATAGTGCAATCGCGTTCGATATATCATTTTAAAACCCACACTCCGGACTATTTAAACCCTTCAAGGCATACGGATATCTTGAATAGTTTAAGAGTTATCGCCCTTGGAAGTCGGTGAATTTTTTTAAGACGCATTTCATAGGGTTAACAAAAGGTCACAACTCTGCGAAAAATGAATGGATTCCATTTTCTAATTACCAACCTGTAGGTAATTGAATGGGAAACATTTTTGCTTCACGTCATTGTTATGTAAAATCAATAATTACGTCACCATTACGACACAAACACAGCCTTCGCGATTTTGCACATTTCCTCACTTTTGACGGTGCCTGTGTTTAACAATCTTCTGCTCCTGAACGGCAAATAGGTACAATAGTATTCTATATATCGTTCTAAAGCCCACACTCCGGACTACCTAGTTTGTTCAACGCATGTCGATATGTTGAATAGTTTCGGAGTTATTGCCCTTGGAAGTTGGTCAACTTTTGGCAAAACGCATTTGTATAGGGTTCACAGCTCTGCGAAAACACAATGGATTTCCCTTTTGAAGGGAAGATAATCGACAATTACGCCACAATTACGCCACAAAGAGGGTGGGACATTAGGATTTCGCATTTTTCAGTTGTGACAGTTGTGAGATAGCTGGAGGAAGTGTGGTAAAATCTAGCAACACTGCCCACGTCCTGGTTTTCACCACAGTAGTTTTTGAATGGTTGAGTTGAGTTGAGTTGAGTTGGGCTTTACGTCACATCGGCATTATTCCAGCCATATAGTGACGAGGACAAGTGTTCATTAATAGACATTGTAAGTACAGAGTCAAAATGAGTTTTTATTTAAAAACATCTATTCATTACATTGTCATTTAAAAACAGAAAGGTCATAGCACTAAATTTAAAAGCAGGCAATTTGTTAGTCACATTACACAGTTGCAATTTATGATATACATGTAGATCAACTTCCCTAAGGTTGTTCACTATCAGATGAGCGCTCACGCGGGAGAACAGATATCTCCTATAAAGAGACTACCACTGCAAAGCGTGGTCCACGTGCAGATATGGGAGACGATGTGAATTTCACCGACAGATGTAATTGACAATGACAAGGAGCTGTCAAATCTTTGCTGAAACGTCATTCAATGCCCAAAGGAATACTTGCCCTTGAATTGACCTTTACATTACATCGGCATTATCCTAGCCATACAGCGTCGAGAACAAGTTTGCATTAATAAACATTGTAAGTACGGAGTCAGATATGAGTTTTATTTAAATTTTTGGGGAATGAGTGTTTAACAAATGCACTATATACACGCATAAATCTATGGTTGTTTCACAAGTGCAGTATATGCACATACGTCTATGCGTCAGATAGCTAGGATCGTGGCGATTCCAGAACACTAATCGTTTGGACCGTACACCCAAGGACAGCGTATCTACGGCCTGTTCAAGAGAGAACTATATCTTCTCCAGAACTACTTAAAGATACATGACCCCGCGACCCCCGGCTGCATTTCACCGATCCGCTAACGTGTCCAAAACGTGTTCTGCCTGCGTTTTGGACGCTTTCTAGCATTCAATACACTTCAAACACCTGTAACTCCGAGAGTTAAAATTGACGGTCCATCTGTCGTCCAAACAAACGGTACAAGTAAAGGTAGCCACGGGGGTGTATGGGAGGTCTGAAGACCGCCAGTATTGCCCTGGAGGCAATCCTAGTTATTATTATTATTTATTTTATTTATTTATTTTTTTGGGGGTGGGGTTGGGTGGGACTCTTCTGTTGTACTCCGTGTCACCAGTTACAAGTAGTGGTAGTGTGAAGTTCTTGTTGATAAAAGGGATGTAGATGTTAGCCTCTATGTATCCGGTGTAGGGAAGGATGTTATCACCTGCTGCCATTACTTCCACTTCAAAGTCAGTGAGTGCCTTCAACGGGAAGTGACTTAGACTTGACTTGTGATATCCTTCCGATACAGTGGAGACCATGGATCCAGGATCAATCAAAGCTTCACAATCCAACTCTTCGATGTTAACTGATGCCTCATTTGCCTTGCCTATCATCCTTTGGTGTAGGTCACTTGAGGGGCTAGTAAAGTCTTCAGCCTCTGCATGCCCGCTGAAGTAGGCTGAATCAGTTTAAAGCTTCATTTCTCTTCCTCTGCCAGTGCCTCTTCCTCTTCCTCCCCTGCCTCTGCCTCGAGACCGTGATGGTTGCAGAGGACTTGTCTACAGCAGAGACGGTTCGGGTGATCCTGGCACAGTCAGGCTGGTAAGGCCCAATCTTCAGCTCAGGGCCCTCGCCCCCTCTACACGCAGCCCAGACAGTGAACAGTACTCCTCCCAGGAAACACTGCCTAGTCGAACCCACCAAGAACTTTCTGGAGAATATGAAGGCTCCCCAACACTGCAGCCCACGAAAGTCTGGAAGACCTACTGTTATTATCCGAATATTCTTCTTCTTCTTCTTTTTCTTCTTCTTCTTATTATTTGTACAATTTTTTGTGACAGCTCTGCTGACCTAACCGCTGGGTCCATGTTCGTGAAACCTTCAGGGATGATAGCCTGTGTGCTGAAATTGATACATAGACTTCCGGCTTCCGGTAAGGGCAGACAACCCAAAATGTCGAAATCTTTACACCTGAATAACTCAAAAACTATAAGAGATAGATTGACCAAATTTTCACTCAAAGTAGACAACATCATTCCCCATCAATTCAACCCATAGCGGAAGAACAAACTTTCCGCAATTTTGAAAAACCTGAATTTTTTGCCGATTTCCTCGTTTTGACGGTGCCGGTCTTTAAAAATCTTCTCCTCCAGAACGGCAAATAGTGCAATCGCGTTCGATATATCATTTTAAAACCCACACTCCGGACTATTTAAACCCTTCAAGGCATACGGATATCTTGAATAGTTTAAGAGTTATCGCCCTTGGAAGTCGGTGAATTTTTTAAGACGCATTTCATAGGGTTAACAAAAAGGTCACAACTCTGCGAAAAATGAATGGATTCCATTTTTCTAATTACCAACCTGTAGGTAATTGAATGGGAAACATTTTTGCTTCACGTCATTGTTATGTAAAAATCAATAATTACGTCACCATTACGACACAAACACAGCCTTCGCGATTTTGCACATTTCCTCACTTTTTGACGGTGCCTGTGTTTAACAATCTTCTGCTCCTGAACGGCAAATAGTACAATAGTATTCTATATATCGTTCTAAAGCCCACACTCCGGACTACCTAGTTTGTTCAACGCATGTCGATATGTTGAATAGTTTCGGAGTTATTGCCCTTGGAAGTTGGTCAACTTTTGGCAAAACGCATTTGTATAGGGTTCACAGCTCTGCGAAAACACAATGGATTTCCCTTTTGAAGGGAAGATAATCGACAATTACGCCACAATTACGCCACAAAGAGGGTGGGACATTAGGATTTCGCATTTTTCAGTTGTGACAGTTGTGAGATAGCTGGAGGAAGTGTGGTAAAATCTAGCAACACTGCCCACGTCCTGGTTTTCACCACAGTAGTTTTTGAATGGTTGAGTTGAGTTGAGTTGAGTTGGGCTTTACGTCACATCGGCATTATTCCAGCCATATAGTGACGAGGACAAGTGTTCATTAATAGACATTGTAAGTACAGAGTCAAAATGAGTTTTATTTAAAAAAAAACATCTATTCATTACATTGTCATTTAAAAACAGAAAGGTCATAGCACTAAATTTAAAAGCAGGCAATTTGTTAGTCACATTACACAGTTGCAATTTATGATATACATGTAGATCAACTTCCCTAAGGTTGTTCACTATCAGATGAGCGCTCACGCGGGAGAACAGATATCTCCTATAAAGAGACTACCACTGCAAAGCGTGGTCCACGTGCAGATATGGGAGACGATGTGAATTTCACCGACAGATGTAATTGACAATGACAAGGAGCTGTCAAATCTTTGCTGAAACGTCATTCAATGCCCAAAGGAATACTTGCCCTTGAATTGACCTTTACATTACATCGGCATTATCCCTAGCCATACAGCGTCGAGAACAAGTTTGCATTAATAAACATTGTAAGTACGGAGTCAGATATGAGTTTTATTTAAATTTTTGGGAATGAGTGTTTAACAAATGCACTATATACACGCATAAATCTATGGTTGTTTCAATAAGTGCAGTATATGCACATACGTCTATGCGTCAGATAGCTAGGATCGTGGCGATTCCAGAACACTAATCGTTTGGACCGTACACCCAAGGACAGCGTATCTACGGCCTGTTCAAGAGAGAACTATATCTTCTCCAGAACTACTTAAAGATACATGACCCCGCGACCCCGGCTGCATTTCACCGATCCGCTAACGTGTCCAAAACGTGTTCTGCCTGCGTTTTGGACGCTTTCTAGCATTCCAATACACTTCAAACACCTGTAACTCCGAGAGTTAAAATTGACGGTCCATCTGTCGTCCAAACAAACGGTACAAGTAAAGGTAGCCACGGGGAGTGTATGGGGAGGTCTGAAGACCGCCAGTATTGCCCTGGAGGCAATCCTAGTTATTATTATTATTTATTTTATTTATTTATTTTTTTTGGGGTGGGGGTTGGGTGGGACTCTTCTGTTGTACTCCGTGTCACCAGTTACAAGTAGTGGTAGTGTGAAGTTCTTGTTGATAAAAGGGATGTAGATGTTAGCCTCTATGTATCCGGTGTAGGGAAGGATGTTATCACCTGCTGCCATTACTTCCACTTCAAAGTCAGTGAGTGCCTTCAACGGAAGTGACTTAGACTTGACTTGTGATATCCTTCCGATACAGTGGAGACCATGGATCCAGGATCAATCAAAGCTTCACAATCCAACTCTTCGATGTTAACTGATGCCTCATTTGCCTTGCCTATCATCCTTTGGTGTAGGTCACTTGAGGGGCTAGTAAAGTCTTCAGCCTCTGCATGCCCCGCTGAAGTAGGCTGAATCAGTTTAAAGCTTCATTTCCTCTTCCTCTGCCAGTGCCTCTTCCTCTTCCTCCCCTGCCTCTGCCTCGAGACCGTGATGGTTGCAGAGGGACTTGTCTACAAGCAGAGACGGTTCGGGTGATCCTGGCACAGTCAGGCTGGTAAGGCCCAATCTTCAGCTCAGGGCCCTCGCCCCCTCTACACGCAGCCCAGACAGTGAACAGTACTCCTCCCAGGAAACACTGCCTAGTCGAACCCACCAAGAACTTTCTGGAGAATATGAAGGCTCCCCAACACTGCAGCCCACGAAAGTCTGGAAGACCTACTGTTATTATCCGAATATTCTTCTTCTTCTTCTTTTTCTTCTTCTTCTTATTATTTGTACAATTTTTGTGCTGACAGCTCTGCTGACCTAACCGCTGGGTCCATGTTCGTGAAACCTTCAGGGATGATAGCCTGTGTGCTGAAATTGATACATAGACTTCCGGCTTCCGGTAAGGGCAGACAACCCAAAATGTCGAAATCTTTACACCTGAATAACTCAAAAACTATAAGAGATAGATTGACCAAATTTTCACTCAAAGTAGACAACATCATTCCCCATCAATTCAACCCATAGCGGAAGAACAAACTTTCCGCAATTTTGAAAAACCTGAATTTTTGCCGATTTCCTCGTTTTGACGGTGCCGGTCTTTAAAATCTTCTCCTCCAGAACGGCAAATAGTGCAATCGCGTTCGATATATCATTTTAAAACCCACACTCCGGACTATTTAAACCCTTCAAGGCATACGGATATCTTGAATAGTTTAAGAGTTATCGCCCTTGGAAGTCGGTGAATTTTTAAGACGCATTTCATAGGGTTAACAAAAGGTCACAACTCTGCGAAAATGAATGGATTCCATTTTCCTAATTACCAACCTGTAGGTAATTGAATGGGAAACATTTTGCTTCACGTCATTGTTATGTAAAAATCAATAATTACGTCACCATTACGACACAAACACAGCCTTCGCGATTTTGCACATTTCCTCACTTTTGACGGTGCCTGTGTTTAACAATCTTCTGCTCCTGAACGGCAAATAGTACAATAGTATTCTATATAGCGTTCTAAAGCCCACACCCGACTACCTAGTTTGTTCAACGCATGTCGATATGTTGAATAGTTTCGGAGTTATTGCCCTTGGAAGTTGGTCAACTTTTGGCAAAACGCATTTGTATAGGGTTCACAGCTCTGCGAAAACACAATGGATTTCCCTTTTGAAGGGAAGATAATCGACAATTACGCCACAATTACGCCACAAAGAGGGTGGGACATTAGGATTTCGCATTTTTCAGTTGTGACAGTTGTGAGATAGCTGGAGGAAGTGTGGTAAAATCTAGCAACACTGCCCACGTCCTGGTTTTCACCACAGTAGTTTTTGAATGGTTGAGTTGAGTTGAGTTGAGTTGGGCTTTACGTCACATCGGCATTATTCCAGCCATATAGTGACGAGGACAAGTGTTCATTAATAGACATTGTAAGTACAGAGTCAAAATGAGTTTTATTTAAAAAAACATCTATTCATTACATTGTCATTTAAAAACAGAAAGGTCATAGCACTAAATTTAAAAGCAGGCAATTTGTTAGTCACATTACACAGTTGCAATTTATGATATACATGTAGATCAACTTCCCTAAGGTTGTTCACTATCAGATGAGCGCTCACGCGGGAGAACAGATATCTCCTATAAAGAGACTACCACTGCAAAGCGTGGTCCACGTGCAGATATGGGAGACGATGTGAATTTCACCGACAGATGTAATTGACAATGACAAGGAGCTGTCAAATCTTTGCTGAAACGTCATTCAATGCCCAAAGGAATACTTGCCCTTGAATTGACCTTTACATTACATCGGCATTATCCTAGCCATACAGCGTCGAGAACAAGTTTGCATTAATAAACATTGTAAGTACGGAGTCAGATATGAGTTTTATTTAAATTTTTGGGGAATGAGTGTTTAACAAATGCACTATATACACGCATAAATCTATGGTTGTTTCACAAGTGCAGTATATGCACATACGTCTATGCGTCAGATAGCTAGGATCGTGGCGATTCCAGAACACTAATCGTTTGGACCGTACACCCAAGGACAGCGTATCTACGGCCTGTTCAAGAGAGAACTATATCTTCTCCAGAACTACTTAAAAGATACATGACCCCGCGACCCCGGCTGCATTTCACCGATCCGCTAACGTGTCCAAAACGTGTTCTGCCTGCGTTTTGGACGCTTTCTAGCATTCCAATACACTTCAAACACCTGTAACTCCGAGAGTTAAAATTGACGGTCCATCTGTCGTCCAAACAAACGGTACAAGTAAAGGTAGCCACGGGGAGTGTATGGGGAGGTCTGAAGACCGCCAGTATTGCCCTGGAGGCAATCCTAGTTATTATTATTATTTATTTTATTTATTTTTTTTTTTGGGGGGGGGGTGGGGGTTGGGTGGGACTCTTCTGTTGTACTCCGTGTCACCAGTTACAAGTAGTGGTAGTGTGAAGTTCTTGTTGATAAAAGGGATGTAGATGTTAGCCTCTATGTATCCGGTGTAGGGAAGGATGTTATCACCTGCTGCCATTACTTCCACTTCAAAGTCAGTGAGTGCCTTCAACGGGAGGTGACTTAGACTTGACTTGTGATATCCTTCCGATACAGTGGAGACCATGGATCCAGGATCAATCAAAGCTTCACAATCCAACTCTTCGATGTTAACTGATGCCTCATTTGCCTTGCCTATCATCCTTTGGTGTAGGTCACTTGAGGGGCTAGTAAAGTCTTCAGCCTCTGCATGCCCCGCTGAAGTAGGCTGAATCAGTTTAAAGCTTCATTTCCTCTTCCTCTGCCAGTGCCTCTTCCTCTTCCTCCCCTGCCTCTGCCTCGAGACCGTGATGGTTGCAGAGGGACTTGTCTACAAGCAGAGACGGTTCGGGTGATCCTGGCACAGTCAGGCTGGTAAGGCCCAATCTTCAGCTCAGGGCCCTCGCCCCCTCTACACGCAGCCCAGACAGTGAACAGTACTTCTCCCAGGAAACACTGCCTAGTCGAACCCACCAAGAACTTTCCGGAGAATATGAAGGCTCCCCAACACTGCAGCCCACGAAAGTCTGGAAGACCTACTGTTATTATCCGAATATTCTTCTTCTTCTTCTTTTTCTTCTTCTTCTTATTATTTGTACAATTTTTTGTGACAGCTCTGCTGACCTAACCGCTGGGTCCATGTTCGTGAAACCTTCAGGGATGATAGCCTGTGTGCTGAAATTGATACATAGACTTCCGGCTTCCGGTAAGGGCAGACAACCCAAAATGTCGAAATCTTTACACCTGAATAACTCAAAAACTATAAGAGATAGATTGACCAAATTTTCACTCAAAGTAGACAACATCATTCCCCATCAATTCAACCCATAGCGGAAGAACAAACTTTCCGCAATTTTGAAAAACCTGAATTTTTTGCCGATTTCCTCGTTTTGACGGTGCCGGTCTTTAAAAATCTTCTCCTCCAGAACGGCAAATAGTGCAATCGCGTTCGATATATCATTTTAAAACCCACACTCCGGACTATTTAAACCCTTCAAGGCATACGGATATCTTGAATAGTTTAAGAGTTATCGCCCTTGGAAGTCGGTGAATTTTTTAAGACGCATTTCATAGGGTTAACAAAAAGGTCACAACTCTGCGAAAAATGAATGGATTCCATTTTTCTAATTACCAACCTGTAGGTAATTGAATGGGAAACATTTTTGCTTCACGTCATTGTTATGTAAAAATCAATAATTACGTCACCATTACGACACAAACACAGCCTTCGCGATTTTGCACATTTCCTCACTTTTTGACGGTGCCTGTGTTTAACAATCTTCTGCTCCTGAACGGCAAATAGTACAATAGTATTCTATATATCGTTCTAAAGCCCACACTCCGGACTACCTAGTTTGTTCAACGCATGTCGATATGTTGAATAGTTTCGGAGTTATTGCCCTTGGAAGTTGGTCAACTTTTGGCAAAACGCATTTGTATAGGGTTCACAGCTCTGCGAAAACACAATGGATTTCCCTTTTGAAGGGAAGATAATCGACAATTACGCCACAATTACGCCACAAAGAGGGTGGGACATTAGGATTTCGCATTTTTCAGTTGTGACAGTTGTGAGATAGCTGGAGGAAGTGTGGTAAAATCTAGCAACACTGCCCACGTCCTGGTTTTCACCACAGTAGTTTTTGAATGGTTGAGTTGAGTTGAGTTGAGTTGGGCTTTACGTCACATCGGCATTATTCCAGCCATATAGTGACGAGGACAAGTGTTCATTAATAGACATTGTAAGTACAGAGTCAAAATGAGTTTTATTTAAAAACATCTATTCATTACATTGTCATTTAAAACAGAAAGGTCATAGCACTAAATTTAAAAGCAGGCAATTTGTTAGTCACATTACACAGTTGCAATTTATGATATACATGTAGATCAACTTCCCTAAGGTTGTTCACTATCAGATGAGCGCTCACGCGGGAGAACAGATATCTCCTATAAAGAGACTACCACTGCAAAGCGTGGTCCACGTGCAGATATGGGAGACGATGTGAATTTCACCGACAGATGTAATTGACAATGACAAGGAGCTGTCAAATCTTTGCTGAAACGTCATTCAATGCCCAAAGGAATACTTGCCCTTGAATTGACCTTTACATTACATCGGCATTATCCTAGCCATACAGCGTCGAGAACAAGTTTGCATTAATAAACATTGTAAGTACGGAGTCAGATATGAGTTTTATTTAAATTTTGGGGAATGAGTGTTTAACAAATGCACTATATACACGCATAAATCTATGGTTGTTTCACAAGTGCAGTATATGCACATACGTCTATGCGTCAGATAGCTAGGATCGTGGCGATTCCAGAACACTAATCGTTTGGACCGTACACCCAAGGACAGCGTATCTACGGCCTGTTCAAGAGAGAACTATATCTTCTCCAGAACTACTTAAAGATACATGACCCGCGACCCCGGCTGCATTTCACCGATCCGCTAACGTGTCCAAAACGTGTTCTGCCTGCGTTTTGGACGCTTTCTAGCATTCCAATACACTTCAAACACCTGTAACTCCGAGAGTTAAAATTGACGGTCCATCTGTCGTCCAAACAAACGGTACAAGTAAAGGTAGCCACGGGGAGTGTATGGGGAGGTCTGAAGACCGCCAGTATTGCCCTGGAGGCAATCCTAGTTATTATTATTATTTATTTTATTTATTTATTTTTTGGGGGTGGGGGTTGGGTGGGTTATTGTGTTGTTAATGTTAATAAAGATAAGGTGGGTGGGGCCAATACGGTACAGACTGGGGCAGCATTAATTAAACACTGGTTGTTTGATTTTTCCCTTTTCAATGTCTATCGCTCCCAGTTTCTGTGACGCTTTCATGGCGTAACACGGCCGGCATCAGTTACTGTCTAGACCGTTTCTACATCTCTTCTTCACTTCGTAGTATAGTAGATTCTGCAACTATTTCTTCTTGTAGTTTTTCTGGCCATGATTACGTGTCATTTAAGCTAAAGAATTTTGCTGGTATAAGTTCCGGTCCTCGCAACTTTAAGTTAAATAATTCTTTATTAAATCCTTCATTTAAGGCCCTATTTCAAGGGTTTTGTCTTAATCATGTACCACCTTTGGCTTCCATTACTTTGGATTGGTGGGATACTTTCAAAAATCAAATCAAATCGTTTGTCCAGTTATTTGCATCAGAGTGTCCCTCCGTAAAGATTTAATTTCTCAATATAAAACGTTATGCCAAGCTGAATCCTTACATCCTGAACTTTATTCTAACCAAATTGCGGCTGTCAAAAAACAAAGTAAAGATTTGGGAATTGAGAGGTAATTTAGTCTGTTCTTAGGCTAAAGACCTTGAAATTGGTGAACGTCCTTCCAGTTATTTTTTGCGCAAGGAATCACAGAGAGGAAAGCGAAAAACAATCAATTCTATTTTAGATCCTCAAGGCCATAAAGTAACTGCCTCTCGATAAATCATCTACTTCTAATGATCACCAGTCAAAAGTGAAAACTTGTAACAGACATTATTGCTGTGTGTGTTACCCTTATCGTAAAGGACTATACCAAAGCCTGGCCGGGAGGACACCAATCCGTCTAATTACAGACCTCTTTAACGAGTTGCATCTGTAAACCATGGGACGAATAGTAAATAATAGATTAACTTGGTATCTTGAAACCAATAGTCTCATTACAAATATCCAATGTGGTTTCAGGAAAAATCGTAGTACTATTGATCATTTGGTACGTTTAGAATCCTTTGTTAAGATGCTATAATAAATAAACAACATGCTGTATCAATATTCTTTGATCTCGAGAAAGCATACGATACCACCTGGAAGCATGGCATTTTAGAGGATTTACATAATTTCGGTTTAAGGGGTTGTTTACTTCTTTTTATATCACAGTTTTTAACAGACCGGCAATTTCAAGTCCGAGTGGGTTCAACCCTGTCTGACCATTATAATCAGGATCAGGGTGTCCCACCAGGCAGTATTTTGTCTGTCGGCACCCATGAAGGGCCACTTCCTCGTGGTGGGTGCTGGGTAACGCTAAGCGCCCTTCGACCCCCCGTTGTGGACCCGGGGGGATATTTGGTCCACCAACCCGTTTGCCGTGGGTTGCGCCCCTGTGTCGGTGGAGGACGGGAGGCTGGTGGTTGAGGGCACTGGTTCCAGGAGCAGTGTTCCTTTGCCGAACACACCACTTCGCCCCTTACTTCACCTAGACGGGTGGTTGAACTGGCCCGGTTCAACCAATCGGCTGGTCATGCCAAGCCCTGAGTATAATTGTATTTCACAAAATACTTCAACTTTTTAACTTGTTTTGATAAAAATCTTGGCCAAATTATGTATCACTAGAATTTCAAGTGTATCTTCATCAATTTTGTAATTTGCCTAGAGTCATATACCCAGAAGGCGGTGGCTCATGGGCCAATCTGGTAGATTCATTAATTCTTTAATTCTTCTGCTGGATATATCATCCGGGTATCCCTGGTGCTGCAAGTCGGAGAGCCACTTGTTATTAGCACTGTCTTTATGACACTCCGTGGCGGGTGGGGAGCTCGGATGATGAACCATTATATAAACAACCACGGAGTACCAAACCCCCTAAAAAAAAAACAAACGTCCACTAGACAACGACGATGAACGACCTTCACATTCTACTGATTACTGGCCATGCTTCCTGGTGCTGGAAAGTCCTGATAAAACGCCCCTCAAATTAAACCCATTTGCTGTATCAAAGGGTGTACATGGCATCGCGGGAGACGTAAAAAACATTAAACGTTTACGTTCAGGTGCATTGCTCATTGAATGTAGCAAAAGGCACCAAGCATCAAACCTAATGTCCATTGAATCATTTGTGGGCGTCCCTGTCTCAGCGTCTGCACACAGAACACTGAATACCAGCAAAGGCATAATCAGAGACAGGGACCGCTTGTTGACTGACATGACGGAACTGGAAATTGTGTCTGAAATGAAGGACCAAGGAGTTACCTATGTCAAAAGGTTCACTACCCGCAAAAACAATGAGACTGTTCCAACTAACACCTATCTGTTTTCATTCTCAACACCGAATCCCCCACAGTCAATAAAGGCAGGATTTTGTAATATTGCTGTAGATATCTATATTCCAAATCCTTTAAGGTGTTATAGATGCCAAAAATATGGTCATGGCGCAAACACTTGCACAAAGCCAGTAACATGTGGACATTGTAGCGAGACGACTCATGTCACGGAAGACTGCGACAGTGGAATTAAAAAGTGCACAAACTGTTCAGGTAGCCATTCTTCTTTTTCAAAAGACTGCAAAATGTGGAAAAAACAAATGGACATTAACAGAATTAAATTCACACAAAACATTAGCTTTGCTGATGCAAAAAAACTGGTTGATTCTGCATTGCCAAATGATACGTATGCCTCTGTCACTAAGACACCCTCTGAAATCAGGCCAACGGTAAATACATCGCCAGTATCCACATCCTCTGTAACCTGCCAGACAGATCTGACTTGGGTCAACACGAACAAGCCAGAAATTGTCACACCCATGCGTTCTACACATACGTCGGAATCATGTATGTCTACACAAACTGTAGAACCACTTCCTCGCACGCCCCAAACACACTCAGAAGCAAATTATGATCGTGATACGTCTTCTCAGGCGTCTCAAATGTCTCAGCCTACCAGTAACGTTCAACCAATCGTGAAAAGCAAAGGCAAACCGAAGCAAGATTCTTTGAAAAAACAAAGTGGCAGAGCCCCAAAACGTTCCGATGATAAAGTCAAATTGTATAACAAATACGGATCACTTGAGGACATGGACGTGTCCGAAAACGTCCATTCTAGGGCACATAGCTTGTTGCCCTCCAAAAAGTGCGGGGTAGATCCCCAATAAATCCCCCGAAAAGATAATGTCTTTTAATACTATTGTACAATGGAACTGCAGAGGGCTAAGGAATAATTTGAATGATTTGCAGATATTAGTCCAGGACTTCACACCATCAGCCATTTGTCTCCAGGAGACATATTTGAAACAGACGGATACCTTTGAATTACGTAATTTCAATGCATACCACTCCTTTTCACCTCCAGGTGATCGGGCCACTGGAGGATCTTCGATACTTATCAAACAAAATGTTATCCACAGCCCTGTTATACCTAATACTGGTCTCCAGGCAGTTGCCGTACGACTGACGTTACATGTTGCGTTCACATTATGCTCTTTATACATCTCACCGTCTTCAACTCTTCAGAAGACTGACCTTCAAAATGTATATGACCAACTCCCGAAACCTTGTATCATGATGGGAGATTTGAATGGTCACAACCCTCTCTGGGGTGGTAAAACTACTAATGCTAAAGGTAAACTATTAAAAGACTTTTGTTCAGATAATGATTTATGCATATATAATGACGGTTCTAACACATATTTACATCCTGGCACAGGAACTTATTCAGCCCTTGATTTATCAATTACAGACTCAGACTTATTGAATGAATTTGAGTGGTCAGTGCACGACGACCTGTGTGGAAGTGACCATTTCCCAACAATAATAAAACCCGTGAATCCATCTGATGTTCCTCCATCATCAAGATGGAACTTTAAGAAGGCTAACTGGCGTTTATATGAAACTTTCTGTACTGACAAACTCAAACCCGAACTTTTTCGTGATCTTCCTGATGCCATCAGTTTTTTTTCAGATGAGCTCAGACACATAGCTGACAAGTGTATCCCCAAATCCTCTGCAGCTCCTCGTGTACGTAAACCATGGTTTAACGCTGAATGCAAACAAGCTCGCAAGGCACGGAAGAAAGCTGAACATTATTTCCGTTGTCATCCTATGGTCCACAATTTAAACAAATTTAGAATTTTAAACGCCAAAGCACGGCGTACTTTTAAACAAAATAAACGCCAATCTTGGCGAAATTATGTCTCAAACATCAATTCGCGCACGCCGATATCAAAGGTGTTGAACATGATTCAGAAAATAAAAGGTAAGGGCTCTAAATCTAGCATTAAGCATCTAAAAAATGGAGATGAATTATTAACTGATAAATCTGACATTGCAAATCAACTTGGAGAAACTTTGGCCAAACATTCTTCCTCATCAAACTATGTACCTGAATTCCAGAAATATCAAAGACAGCAGGAAAGGAAATCTATTAATTTCAATTCAGACAATGGGGAAGACTACAATGAAACCTTTTCGATACATGAGCTTCATACTGCTCTTGACCAAGCTCACGATACTGCTTCAGGAGCTGATGGTATACATGATCAACTCCTGAAACACTTACCTGAATCATGTTTAGAGACGCTTTTATATATTTTTGATGACATTTGGACATCTGGACAATTTCCTTCGTCGTGGCGCGATGCTATAATTGTGCCCATCCCTAAACCTGGACGTGATCATACTGATCCTTCCAATTATAGGCCAATTTCATTAACTAGCTGCGTTTGCAAGACCATGGAACGCATGATAAATAATCGACTTGTTTGGTACTTGGAAACCAATAACCTAATTACTAATATACAATGTGGTTTCCGTAAAAACCGTAGTACCATCGATCATTTAGTGCGCTTAGAATCTTTTGTGAAAAATGCCATAATTAATAAACAGCATGCAGTGTCTATCTTTTTCGATTTAGAAAAAGCATACGACACAACATGGAAACATGGGATTTTAAAAGATTTACATGACTTTGGATTACGAGGCCGTTTGCCTCACTTTATATCCAACTTTTTAAATGACAGGCAATTTCAAGTCCGAGTGGGTTCAACCCTGTCTGACCATTACAATCAGGACCAGGGAGTCCCTCAAGGCAGTATTGTGTCTGTCACATTGTTTAGTATCAAGATTAACAGTTTATCAAAGGGATTAAATGATTCAATTGATGGATCACTTTTTGTGGATGATTTTAATATTTCTTGTCGCGGGAAGAATATGCATACTATTGAATGGCAAATGCAGCTGTGTTTAAATAAAATACATAAATGGTGTCTCGAAAATGGCTTTAAATTTTCGAAATCCAAAACTAATTGTATACATTTTTGTAGAAAATATAAACCGCATAAAGACCCGGAACTGTTCCTCAATGGCACTCCCATCAAAGTTGTGAAGGAGGCCAAGTTCTTGGGTTTAATTTTTGACTCGCATCTAACTTTTCTTCCCCATATCAAGTCCCTAAAAACTAAATGCTTGAAGGCACTTGACTTGTTGAAAGTCGTTTCCAATTCTAAGTGGGGAGGGGATGAAGCTACCCTCCTACAATTATATCGATCACTGGTACGTTCCAAACTTGATTATGGCTCCATCGTTTATGGTGGAGCCTGCAACAGTAATCTAAAACTTTTAGATTCTGTCCACCACCAAGGTCTAAGACTATGTCTTGGTTCCTTTAGAACTTCACCTGTTGACAGCCTCTACGTCGAGGCTGATGAACCATCTCTTACACAACGCCGTATAAAATAAACTTTACAGTATATTACAAAACTTTATTCCAATGAGTCAAACCCTGCAGATGACTGTGTCTTTAATCCACTATATGAAGATCTGTATAACAAGAAGCCTTCTCTTGTTCCGCCTCTTGGTATAAGAGTGAAACCTTTCCTTTCTGCTGCTGGCATTGAGCTGGAACATATAGCTCTTTCCCGTTTTCTTTCTTCTCCGCCTTGGCAATTGGTTAGGCCACAAGTTGACCTGACATTAACTACATTTAAAAAATCAGAAACAAATGAATTACAGTATAAACAAGAATTTAGTCAATTAAGAAATAAATATAATACATACAAATCCTTATTTACAAATGGGTCCAAGGATGGTGGCGCAGTGGCATGTGCCACTGTCGTTGGATCCCGAACTGTATCTTCTAGAATACCGGATAACAGCTCTATATTTACAGCAGAAGCAAACGCCATCTTAACAGCTCTTAAATATATTAATAAACACCGTCAATATAAACAATATATCATCTTTTCAGATTCTCTTTCGTGTCTTCAGGCTATTAAAAATCTTTCTTGCAAACATCCACTTTTATTAGAAATTATTGCATTGTACAATGAACTTGCTACTGGTCAATGCGACATCGTCTTTTGTTGGTTACCCAGCCACGTTGGCATTTCTGGGAACACGATGGCTGATATTGCTGCTAAGGCAGCACTCAACAAATCTGTGACACCACTTCGTATCCCATACTCTGATTATAAAGCCAGCATTAGAACATACATCCGCGATCTGATGCAAAAGAAGTGAGACACCCAAGTAGGTATTAATAAATTACATGCAATAAAACCCTACATTGGTTACACCGACTTGGGTTGTCAGTCCAGATTTGAAGAGGTCATTATGCGACGATGTCGCATTGGCCATACCAGATATACTCATGAATATTTAGTGAAAGACGAAGATCCTCCGTTTTGTATCCCTTGTGATGAAAGAATCACAGTCAAGCATGTCCTGCTTGACTGTGTTGAATATTCCATCACAAGGGATAAGTATTTTAATGTCAAAACATTGAAGGATCTTTTTTATAATGTTAATAGTTGAATTTTTAAAAGAATTAGATTTGTTGACTGATCTGTAAATAGCTAAATATTTTATTGTTGGTAGTTTATATTAGTAACTGAGATTGTTACTGGCTGTACCCTCAAAGGGGGTTGACGTAGCGTAAAATTATTGTCCTCCTGAGAGGGTACGTAAGTCCCAAAACTTTCAAAGTCAATTTAAACTTGCCAGGATTTTTAAACGTAGCATTCTTGTAATTTTACTTGTATCTAACATTCCTTACAATCGCCAGCAGCTGAAGGGATGGTGTAAATCCAACTAGGGTCCATGCAGGTAGCCAAGGTACTGTAAGTCCCCATGGTCCCTAGTTTGGTGATCTACCTTCTGGTGTTGGCGATCTATAGCTTGTTTTTATATTGTATTGACTTCTTTAATTGGAATATTTTAGCTTTGTTCGCTAGTTTTATATTGATATCTGTGATTATCTAGTATTTTTACTGTCCTTCGTCGGCAGGTTTTTATAATGTCTATATATATTATATTTCAATGTCAAATGTTCTCATCACGATATGGCTGAAATATTGCCGATGTGACGTTCACTAATAACTCACTCACTCACTATTTTGTCTGTCACATTGTTTAGTGTTAAGATCAACAGTTTATCCAAGGTTTTGAATGATTCAATCGATGGATCACTTTTTGTGGATGATTTTAATATTTCTTGTCGCAGAAAAAAACCATGCATGCTATAGAACGACAACTGCAGTTGTGTTTAAAACAAAATAAATATATGGTGTCTTGAAAACGGCTCTAAAATCAAAAACTAATTGCATACATTTCTGTCGTAAATATAAACCACATAAAGACCCAGAACTGTGTTTGAATGGTACTGCCATCAAAGTTGTCAAGGAGGCCAAGGTCTTAGGTCTCATTTTCGACTCCCATTTAACTTTTCTTCCGCATATCAAATCTCTAAAAGCTAAATGCCTGAAGGCACTCGATTTATTGAAAGTCGTGTCTAATTCAAGGTGGGGAGGGGATCAAGCTACGCTTCTACACCTTTACAGATCACTTGTCCGCTCGAAGCTTGATTATGGCTCCATCGTTTATGGTGGAGCCTGTAAAAGCAACCTAAAACTCTTAGATTCCGTCCACCATCAAGGTCTGAGACATTGTCTTGGGTCCTTCAGAACTTCTCCTGTTGACAGTCTTTACGTCGAGGCAGATGAACCTTCTCTTAACCAACGCCGTATAAAACTATCTTTGCAATATATTACAAAATTGTATTCTAACGAGTCTAATCCTGCATTTCACTGCATCTTTCATCCTCTTTATGAGGATTTGTACAACAAGAAATCGTCTCTTGTTCCGCCTCTTGGGCTCAGGATTAAGCCTTTCATTACTGCTGCCGGCATTGAGCTGGAAAATATATCTCCTTCCCGTCTTCTTTCTTCTCCTCCTTGGCAATTGGTTAGGCCACAAGTCGACCTAACACTCACTAAATTTAAAAAATCAGAAACTAATGACTTATTATATAAACAAGAATATAATCAATTATATTATAATACATATAAATCCTTATTTACAGATGGGTCCAAGGATGGTGGCGCGGTTGCTTGTGCCATTGTCATTGGGTCCAAAACAATCTCTTCCAGATTACCCAATGACAGTTCAATTTTCACAGCAGAAGCAAACGCAATACTAACAGCTCTTAAATATATAAATAGACACCCTAAATATACACAATATATAATATTTTCCGACTCTCTCTCTCTTGTCTTCAGGCTATCAAAAATCTTTCTTGTAAACATCCACTTTTATTAGTAATTATAGAATTATATAATGATCTTGCCACTGGCGAACACGACATCGTCCTCTGTTGGTTACCCAGCCACGTTGGTATTTCTGGGAATACTTTGGCCGATCTTGCTGCCAAGGCAGCACTCAACAAATCTGTGACACCACTTCTTATTCCATACTCTGATTACAAAGCCAGCATTAGAACTTACATCCGTGATCTGATGCAGAAGAAGTGGGACACTCAAGTAGGTATTAATAAATTACATGAAATAAAACCCTATATTGGCTACACTTACTTGGGTTGTCAGTCCAGATTTGAAGAGATCATCATGCGCCGATGTCGTATTGGTCACACCAGATATACTCATGAATACCTGTTAAAAGGTGAGGATCCTCCGTTTTGTATCCCTTGTGATGAAAGAATCACGGTCAAGCATGTCTTGCTTGACTGTGTTGAATATTCAATCACAAGGGATATCTATTTCAAATCACGAACTATTAAGGATCTTTTTAGTAATATAAGTTCTCATTTAATTATTGCATATTTAAAAGAATTAGATTTGTTAAGTGATTTGTAAATAGATAAATATTTTATTATTGGTAATTTAAATTAGTAACTGAGATTGTTAGTGGCTGTACCCTCAAAGGAGGTTGAAGTGGCGTAAAATTATTGTCCTCCTGAGAGGGTATGTAAGTCCCAAACCATTTAGTCAATTTAAGTGTACCAGGTTTTTAATCGTAGTATTTTGTGTTTTTTAATGTATGGCTAAATCTCAGTATAACCGCCAATGGCTGAAGGGATGGTGTAAATCCAGCTAGGGTCAATGCAGGTAGCAAAGGCACTGTAAGTCCCCATGGTCCCTAGTATGGTGATCTACCTTCAGTTGTTGGCGATCTATAGCCCATTTTTACATTGTATTGTCTTCTTTAATTGGAATGTTTTAGCTTTGTTCGCTAGTTTTATATTGATATCTGTGATTATCTAGTATTTTACTGTCCTTCGTTGACAGGGTTTTATATAGTATATGTCTGTATTACAAAGTTAGAACTAGTTTTAGTCACGATATGGCTGAAATATTGCCGATGTGACTTTAAATCTTAACTCACTCACTCACTTTAAGTCAATTATTTTCATCTTCGAACTGTTTTATGTTGAAGGACCGTTTGTCATAAATGTCAGTCAATTGAACTAAAGTAATTAAACACACACTGGTACACGTCCGATTGTCATGCATCTTTCGTATGGGTAACATTGAACAAGGATTGATATTAT
This sequence comes from Haliotis rubra, assembly GCF_003918875.1. NCBI lineage: Eukaryota > Metazoa > Mollusca > Gastropoda > Lepetellida > Haliotidae > Haliotis > Haliotis rubra. Next base: position 14,446 of record NW_025765216.1, on the reverse strand, counting down.
CCAAAGGCTTGCTTTGCATGCAATCGATACAGTTTCAGTATTGTAATCTATGCATGTAAAACCTTTTTATCTTGCGCTGTCATCAAGATACCAGATTTATACAACACCCATGCAAGTATATCTCTGGATATACCTATACAGGCACCCATCCCTACAGTTCAACCTGACTTCTGTTTCACGTAGCCAAAGTGTTTGAAGACTACAGTCAAACACCGTTGTATCGAAGTTGAAAGGACCTACGTAGATACTTCGCCATACCAGGGGCGGTGGGGTAGAGTAGTGATTAAAGCGTTCGCTCGTCACGCCGAAGATCCGGGTTCGATTCCCTACGTGGGTACAATGGATGAAGCCCATTCCTGGTGTCCTCCGCCGTGATATTGCTGGAATATTGCTAAAAACGGCGAAAAAATATACGCACTCTCTCGACTTGACCTTTGCTCAAGACAATCGCATAATGATTACTTAAATAGAGGATATTATATGAGTGCCCATGTCATACTATGTTTACGACACGAGTGCCTAAATGTTGGTATTTCCCGAGCGAGAGCGAGTATAGTATCATATGGGCACGAATGTAATATTCTGTTTATTACCGAAGCCGTCAAATTGGAGAACATAAACCCAAATCTACTCTCAAACATAGGTTGCATGTAGAAGAAACGTGACGTCATAGCATTGTTCATTACGTCACCATGACAAAGAGATATTTTGCCTCGTGTGAAAAATGATATTTTTGCCCTCGTAGTAAATAATAAGGATTACGCAGGTACCAGGTTTTTACTTCGAAGCAACCGTCAGCTCGACACACCAACGTTCGACACAACGGTGTTTGATTGCATGTGGCGACTGTAATTTACACGTAAATCCTTCGCTAGGCCTTGAACGACCTCGAAATATTAATAGCCTCCGTGCTAGAAAGTTTGAGTTAGGTTAAGTAGAAACCTGTAATCTTACCACATGTTATATTTGGGATTACTCTTTTCAGTAGGGTACACATTCTTGTACTTCTGTTGGGTTGAGTCCTACCCGGATTCGAACCCACACTCTCAGAGTGAGGCAACGCGACAGAAGGCAGAGTTGGTTAGACGGCTGACTTTGTGTGCTGGCGATTACGTGCCTGACTCTGAGAGTCATTCCCGGATGGGACTCAACCCAACAATAATACTAGTATCTGTACTTTACTGAGAAAGTGCAATCTCAAATATAACATGTGTTACAAGACATTTCAAATCTAACATTAGTTCATCAATCCGGATATTAAAGAATTCAATTAAATATTACGTTTTCAAATGTTCTCAACAAACTGATAGGACCCGAATATTGGAAATGTAACATTTCTCTTCAACGAAACTTTGAGTATATTAAGTTAATAACAGACATGCGAGAAGAAATCAAAATAGAATATATGGATCTGAGGTATGATTCCGAATATATAAAGACAATACATGATCTAAACCCAGTTTAAGTATTAAAAATATCCGAATATATAAAGACAATACATGATCTAAACCGAGTTTAACTATTAAAGATAATCTTTTTTGGAACCATTTGTAAAGAATATAAGAGGAACATCATTTCGTACGCTACGTTTTTCTAAAAAGTGAGAAAAGTAATCAGCAACTAGATAATATTACATATACTCTCCCCCCAAAAAACCGCATCATGAAAATAGCAATTTCATGTAGCGATGAATTAAAACGTGATTCATTTTACAAAAGGTTTTGCTCTGTTTATGAGTCCTATGGTTTTTATGTTTTGAAACATCACAACAAAACGCACCATCCGTAAAATACCCGTATTTAACAGCATGATTTTCAATTGCGGCGTGTAGTGTCACAGAATACACAATTCACATGCAATGCACGTGAAAGTTGTGGATCAGATAGTCTCAATGATGGGTATAAAAGGTTGATCGCTGTCTGTCGATTATTCACTGTATTCACTGACGAACGCAAAATGCCACGTCTAAGTGAAGCCGACTATCGCCATTGGTTTGCTTGAAGCTGGCCAGTCTCAACGTGCAGTTGCCCGACGCATGAATGTTCACCAAAGCACCATTTCACGGCTCACCATATCGCCGGCAGAATGCGGTAGCAGATGCCCCTCGTAGTGGGCGACCTCGAGCGACCACTGCGGCGCAGGATCGCTACATCCGGGTACATCACCTGCGTCATCGAACAGCTACGGCGACCAGTACTGCTCGACAAATACCCGGATTGAGGAGGCTTTCTGCACAGACCGTCAAGGAACAGGTTGAGAGAGGCTGGTTTACGTGCCAGAAGACCTTATTTTGGCCCTGTGCTTCGACAACAACATCGTCGACATCGAGTTTTCAATGGTGCAAAAACGTTCAGGCCTGGAACCTACCGAATTGGGGTAGAATTTGGTTCAGTGATGAATCACGATTTCTATTGGAACGACGCGATGGAAGAATGCGGGTTTACAGACGTCGACGTGAACGTTTCGCCGACGTTTGCGTTCCCCAGGTGGACAGATTCGGCCGGGGAAGTGATATGATGTGGGAAGCGATCACCTGCCGTAGGAGAAGTGATTTGGTGATGATCCAGGGCAACCTGACCGCTCAACGGTACTGTGACGAAATCCTACGCCCACACCTCCTTCCAATCATTGATCGCCAGAAGGAGTTGTTTCAACAGGACAATGCCAGGCAACACACAGCACGTCACATTAGAGACTTCCTCCAGAACCACAACATCAATGTGCTCCCCTGGCCCTCAAGATCACCGGACTTAAACCCGATCGAACATCTGTGGGATGCCCTGGACAGACGGGTGCGACGCCGTAACCCTCAGCCCCAGACACTTCAGCAACTCGCACAGGCACTACAGGCAGAGTGGGCTGCGATTGGGCAACATGAGATTCTGAGACTTATTCGTTCGATGCTGAGGCGATGCCGTGCAGTTCTGGATGCCCACGAGGTCACACGAGGTATTGACTTCAGCGCCACCACACGTCTCCATGTGACACACAAACTGACTTTCCTCGAGTTGGTGCCAAATACGGATAAGTCTGCATTCCCAGTGTGCAATTTCGCTATATTTCATTGACTTATGAAGCCTACAAGATGTTTCAAAATAAACATAAAAATACAGTTGAAATTCCTATATGCGTTTCTTTTTTGGGAGAGCATATTTAAAATATACTATTATAATATAAGAGTAATTTCAACATTCAAAAAGCAAGTGAAGTAATGCTAGAGAGCCTTTCAAAAAGAATAACCGAAATGCCAGATCTGAAAGAAGAGGAAAGAGTAATCCAAATAGGAAATAATTTACAGTTGTAAGTAGGTAAAACCCAACATTTTGTCACTTAGAGACAAACAATAATTACAAAGTAAAAATCTATCAATTGTAGATTTTTGGAGAAGTCAAATGACTAATAACCCTTTATAAGGCTTAGCTATAATACACAGCCGCTGGCGAAATACACTTCGGTCAAAACGTTTGTTGTTTGTTGTGCAGCAATATTCCAGCTGGGGTCAAGACAATTCCCCCACCTGGACAATTCTCCACACATTAAAAAGTTTAAATAACAACAAAAGTGACTTTTGTAGTAGATATTTAAATCATCCTTTCAAATTACTTAAGAATAATCAGTATCAGTATGTCCAGTTTAGTTGTCAGTATCAGACACTTTGATGATGGCACCCATGAAGGGCCACCTCCTCGTGGTGGGTGCTGGGTCACGCCAAGCGCCCTTCAACCCCCCGTTGTGGACCCGGGGGAATATTAGGTCCACCAACCCGTTTGCCGTGGGTTGCGCCCCTGTGTCGGTGGAGGACGGGATTCTGGTGGTTGAGGGCAATAGGATCCTGGAACCGTGTTCCTGTTGCCCAACACACCACTTCGACCCTTACTTCACCTAGACGGGTGGTAGAATCGGCCCAATTCTATCAATCGGCTGGTCACGCCATGCCCTGAGCATGTGACTTTTGTATTTTTAAATTGTTACATTCATACCTGTTTCTTTAATGGACATCACAAACAACAGTTTCAAAAAAAAACCTTTGCCTAGAGACTATATGCCAGAAGGCGGTGGCTCATGGGCCAATCTGGCATTTTTGACCTCCAGATTCTATATGCCTTCAGGTATCTGTCTTGGGCTGAACCAACCTGACCTTTATTCTGTTTGGCAGAAATAGCTATCTGAGTCATTATTGCTTGAGTATAGCATTCCTGTAGCCCTGGTGTTTGTAGGCGGCTTCCACTATAACACTGTCCTTGTTGACACTCGATGGCGGGTGGGGAGCAGGGATGTCGAATACCCTTTCTTACATTATGGATACCTCAAATTTAACTGGTTCTCGTTCTAAAACGAAAAGACGTCACATTGATGCAGATATAGCAACATCTTCCGACGAGGAATCTGTTCAAAATGTTGATTCTTGGCCACGTTTTTTAGTCGTTGAAGGAGTTAATAGTGAACCACTGAAAATCAATCCCTTCGTTGTTTCTAAATCTATTGAAGGAATTTGTGGTACAGTTAGAAATGTCACGCGTCTCCGCTCCGGTTCCCTGCTTGTGGAATGTACAAGGAGACAGCAGTCTCAGAATCTTTTAAAGGCACATCAATTTGCAAACACGGAGATCGTTGTGTCAGTGCACAAAACTCTCAATTCATGTCGAGGTATTGTCCGAGATCGTGCCAAGTGCCTCTCAGACATGTCCGAGGAGGAAATTGTGACAGAACTGAAGCCCCAGGGTGTATCATCAGTGAAACGATTTACAAGGAAAGATGGTGACAATATTGTAAATACCAATACATACCTGTTCACCTTTGCCCTCACAAAGATCCCTACATCAATCAAAGCCGGGTATTTCAACATCGGAGTTGATGTATATATTCCTAACCCCCTCCGATGTTTTAAATGTCAAAGATTCGGACACGGAGCTAAATCATGTCGTAACGCCCAAGTTTGCTCCCGCTGCAGTAAACAACACGAAAGCACAGAGTGCACAGATGAGATTAAATGTGCAAATTGCAGTGGAACTCACATGTCCTCTTCAAAATCATGTCCCTCTTTCATCACGCAGACACAAATATTAAAATTAAAATATACCAATGACATTTCGTTCACAGAGGCCCGGAAATTGGTAACAAATGCACCAACCACTCCTCCTTCACTGACTTATTCCACTGCAGTTTCCTCTACTCCTCTCAAATCTGATAATGGTTGTCAAACTGCTATTAGCTGGGTATCAAACGATCAGAAAATACTGTATCCAATCGATGCTGAAGACTCACTCACTTCATCTGCTTCGCAGACTGACTCTGTACCTGATCCCGTGATTGTGGCTGACTGTGTACATGCCGATAAAACGAATAGAACTCTAACTGCAAAAGAACGTAAACAACAACGGAAAAAAGAAGCAAGGTCCCTTAAAAATATTAAGGTCCCGTCTACCTCAACAGCCCCTCTGGATGTTCATAACGTCTTTGAACCTCTAGATATGGAAGTCAATCCATCGCTGCCTTTGCAGCATAGTGGGCAATCCAACCGCTCACTATCTCCAGTTAAGCCACCATGAGTGGCTTTCCCACTATAATACAATGGAATTGTAGAGGACTTTGGAACAATCTAAATGATCTTCAACTTTTAACACAGGATTTCAAACCATCAGCATTATGTTTGCAAGAAACTTTTCTCAAAAGCACAGATAAATTTGACCTAAGACATTACGATTCATACCATAGCTTTTCCCCTCCAGGGGATAAAGCTACTGGCGGTTCTTCTGTTTTAGTGAGGCAGGGCATCATTCATAGCCCTGTTCCTCTCAATACCCCTCAGGCTGTTGCAGTTCGAATAACATTACATGTTGTTTTCACATTATGTTCTTTGTATATTCCACCGTCGACTTGCCTTCAACAGTCTGCACTTCAGGCGCTATATGACCAGCTCCTAAGCCCTGTGTCATCATGGGAGATTTAAATGGTCATAACCCACTTTGGGGTAGTAATGACAGCAATACAAAAGGTAAAGTACTGGAGGATTTTTTCTTAAACAACGATTTATGCATATTTAATGATGGTTTGCATACTTATCTACATCCAGGAACTGGAACTTACTCTTGTCTGGATTTATCCATTGCTGACTCTAATTTACTGAGTGAATTTGAATGGTCAGTTCACGAAGACCTCTGTGGAAGTGACCATTTTCCCACCCTGTTAAAATCTGTGACACCTTCTGATGTTCCTCCGTCATCACGGTGGAACTTTGCTAAAGCTAACTGGGATTTGTATGAAACTCGTTGTTCTACTAAACTAACACCTGGTGCTTTTTTTGATGTTTCCGACCCTGTAGCACTCTTCTCTAACGAACTTCTGAAGATAGCTGATGAATGTGTTCCGAAGTCCTCTTCAAATCCACACATACGCAAACCATGGTTTACTACTGACTGCAAACAAGCTAGGAAGGCCCGGAAGAAAGCTGAACAGTATTTCCGTCGTCATCCTATGGTCCATAATTTCAATAAGTTCAAAATTTTAAATGCTAAAGCAAGGCGTACTTTCAAACAAAACAAACGCCAGTCTTGGCGAAATTATGTTTCAAAATTAAATTCACGTACGCCAATATCAAAGGTATGGAACATGATACAGAAAATCAAAGGGAAGGGTTCTAAATCTAGTATTCACCATCTTAAAGATGGAAATGAATTATTGACTATTACATCAGATATTGCTAATAAACTTGGTGAGACTCTGGCCAAACATTCTTCCTCCTCTAACTATGTACCTGCATTCCAAAAATATCAAAAACAGCAAGAAAAGAAATCTATTAATTTTACTTCAGATAATGGGGAAGATTACAACGAAACCTTTTCGATACATGAACTTCATACTGCTCTTGACCAGGCTCATGATACTGCTTCAGGAGCTGATGGTATACATTATCAACTCCTAAAACATTTACCTGAATCATGTCTAGAGACACTTTTGAATATTTTTGACGAAATTTGGACAACTGGTAACTTTCCTTCATCCTGGCGTGATGCCATCGTTGTACCCATACCCAAACCTGGACGTGATCATACCGATCCATCTAATTATAGGCCCATTTCTCTGACTAGCTGCGTTTGCAAGACCATGGAACGCATGATCAATAACAGATTAACTTGGTACCTCGAATCTAATAATTTAATCACAAATATTCAATGTGGTTTCAGGAAAAATCGTAGTACCATTGATCATTTGGTACGTTTAGAATCCTTTGTTAAAAATGCTATAATAAATAAACAACATGCTGTATCAATTTTCTTTGATCTTGAGAAAGCTTATGATACAACCTGGAAGCATGGCATTTTGAAGGATTTACATGATTTTGGATTGAGAGGCCGTTTGCCTCTTTTTATATCACAATTTTTAAAAGACAGGCAATTTCAGGTCCGAGTGGGTTCAACCCTGTCTGATCATTATAATCAGGATCAGGGTGTCCCCCAAGGAAGTATTTTGTCTGTCACTTTATTTAGCATTAAGATCAACAGCTTGTCCAAGGTTTTAAACGATTCAATTGATGGATCACTTTTTGTGGATGATTTTAACATTTCTTGTTGCGGTAAGAATATGCATACTATAGAACGGCAACTACAGATGTGTTTAAATAAAATACATAAATGGTGTCTTGAAAACGGCTTTAAATTTTCTAAATCAAAAACTAATTGCATACATTTCTGCCGTAAATATAAACCACATAAAGACCCAGAACTGTTTTTAAATGGCATTCCCATCAAGGTTGTAAAAGAGGCCAAGTTCTTAGGTCTGATTTTCGACTCCCATTTAACTTTTCTTCCGCATATCAAATCCCTAAAAACTAAATGCCTGAAGGCACTCGATTTATTGAAAGTGGTTTCTAATTCAAAGTGGGGAGGGGACCAAACTACCCTCCTCCACCTGTACCGTTCATTGGTTCGCTCGAAACTTGATTATGGCTCCATCGTCTACGGTGGAGCCTGCAAAAGCAACTTAAAACTTTTAGATTCTGTCCACCACCAAGGTTTGAGACTTTGTCTTGGGTCTTTTAGAACCTCTCCTATTGAAAGTCTCTATGTTGAGGCTGATGAGCCATCCCTTACCCAACGTCGTCTCAAGCTATCTTTGCAGTATATAACAAAACTCTATTCTAACGAGTCTAATCCTGCACTTAACTCTGTTTTCAATCCTTCTTATGAGGAGTTGTACAGCAAAAAGCCTTCTCTTGTTCCGCCTCTTGGTTTAAGAATTAAACCATTTCTTTCTGCTGCCGGCATTGAGCTGGAAAATATATCTCCTTCCCGTCTTCTTTCTTCTCCTCCTTGGCAACTGGTGAGGCCTGAAGTTGACCTAACTCTGACAAAGTTTAAGAAATCTGAAACTAATGAATTACAGTATAAACAAGAATATAATCAATTAAAAATCAAATATAATACATACAAATCCTTATTTACAGATGGGTCCAAGGACGGTGGCGCAGTGGCATGTGCCACTGTCATTGGATCCAGAACAATATCTTCTAGAATACCTGATAACAGCTCTATATTTACAGCAGAAGCAAACGCCATCTTAACAGCTCTTAAATATATTCAAAGACATCCCAAACATAAACAATATATAATATTTTCTGACTCTCTTTCTTGCCTTCAGGCTATATAAAATCTTTCTTGCAAACATCCACTTTTAATTGAAATAATCGAATTATATAATGATCTTGCTACTGGCCAATGCGACATCGTCTTCTGTTGGTTACCCAGCCACGTTGGCATTTCTGGGAATACAGTGGCCGATCTTGCTGCCAAGGCAGCACTCAACAAATCTGTGACACCACTTCTTATTCCATATTCTGATTATAAAGCTTGCATTAGAACTTACATCCGTGATCTGATGCAGAAGAAGTGGGACAACCAAGTAGGTATTAATAAACTACATGCAATAAAACCTTATATTGGTTACACCTACTTGGGTTGTCAGTCCAGATTTGAGGAGGTCATTCATTATGCGACGATGTCGCATTGGCCATACGCGTTATACTCACAAATACCTATTGAAAGGTGAGGATCCTCCGTTTTGTATCCCTTGTGATGAGAGAACCACGGTCAAGCATGTCCTGCTTGACTGTGTTGAATTCTCCATCATAAGGGATAAATATTTCAATGTAAAAACAATGAAGGATCTTTTTACAAATGTTAATTATCATTTAATTATTGGTTTTTTAAAAGAAATTGATTTCTTTGATGAATTCTGATTAATGTGGTTTATAAATAGATATATTTTAAAGATTGGTAATTTAGATAAGTACCTTAGATTGTTAGAGGCTGTACCCTCAAAGGAGGTTAAAGTACTGTAAAATTATTGTCCTCCTGAGAGAGTACGTAAGTCCCAAAACTTTCAAAGTAGACTTTTCACATACCAAGTTTTTAAACGTAGTATTTTTGTTCATTTAGATTTCGGCTAAATTGTCCTACAATCACCAGCGGCTGAAGGGATGGTGTAAATCCAACTAGGGTCCATGCAGGTAGCAAAGGTACTGTAAGTCCCCATGGACCCTAGTATGGTGACCTACTTCCAGTTGTTGGTGATCTATAGCCCATTTTTATATTGTGTTGTCCCCTGTGGTTAAAATGTTTTAGACTCTATTACTAGTTTTATCTGTATATGTGATATTCTAGTTGTTTTACTGCCCTTCGTTGGCAGGTTTTTATAATATACATATATTTCATTTCAATATCAAATGTTCTCGTCACGATATGGCTGAAATATTGCCGATGTGACGTTAAATATTAACTCACTCACTCACTTTGATGATATATTTTACATTCTTTAATAAATACATAGAGACACAGTATCCGAAACACAGGCGATAGCAATGATTACATTTGCACATTTTTTCATTCAGCCAAGACGAATGTTCTTTGCAATGGATATCAGAACTGATACAGGGATTTCCGTCCAGCACTATATGCAGGTCAAGGGGTTTTTAGGCGTTATTGGGGATCTTTGGTTTCTTTCTTGACACGCTTGGAGGGAGGTTGACCATTGTCATCTTGGTGCAATACTGTCGGCACTTTCGCTGAATACTTCTGTAGATGTTCTATCGCCTTCCACACAGTCGGATGACTGTGTCAAATCAACTGCTGAAAGCCACGGTTCGGCTTTGACAGAGATTGTTCGTATGGTCAGCGTCGTTCACTGTAGCCTGTGACACATTCCAGAGCTGAGGAGGATACAGTGGCGGAACACGGCGCAATCTCATCCCTGGAATGGTACCACCAGCAGAGGGAGGGGGTTGGATGCAGCGGAAGGATTCGTTGACTCGAAGTAGGCAGCTTCTGGAACTTGATCCTTGATGTGGTTCATACCAGCAGCAACATCTTCAACTGGTAAGAAGGCCAGAGGGTCGAGCATAGCACAGAATGACTGGATTTCTCGCCTTCTTTATACAGTGAAGATAGTTCCAAATTCGGGATTTTGCGCCGTGTGCTCTGGGTCAGAGTGGTAGAAGGAACCTTGCAGCCTAACGTGATCACAAACACAGACGTTAAAGCGCGTAGAAATAGCTTGCTCAAAGTCAGAAACTATCACTGATGGGTCAACGTCAAATCCAAGTTCCTGGCACTTGTTGGTGATAGCTTGGAGAAGTTCTTCATACAAGGCTTTGGACTTGCCGGTAAGAAAACTAAGCTGTGGGGAACTGTCACTCAAGTGATGTCAATTGTCTGGTGGGGAATTGTCATGTGAGGGAAATGGTTGTGTGGAAATTGTCCTACACCCATTCCAGCTGTATGGCGGCGGTCTGTAAATAATTGAATCTCAACCAGACAAGCCATTGATCATCATTCATCAGCAGCAATCTGCATAATTGGGATGCGACAGTCATTTCAAACAAAGTCCAGTAAGCCTGACCACCCGTAGTCGCCTCTGGGTTGCTGAAGACCAATTCTAATACGGATCGTCATGCGTTTTAGGTATCTTAATACTCTACATTTCTCATAGTATCCATGTGTTACCATTAACCAAAGCAAACATCATTTTAACTTAATTCGTCATCAAGCCTTTAGATTTCAAATTTTATTATTCTATAATATGATCATTAATTGTTCTAATCACGATATGTCTGAAATATTAACTCACTCGCTCCACTCCACTCACTCAATTTGACTTTAAGTTATTGAGTTCCATCCGTGATGGAAGACTCCAATACATCACGATTTTGTACTCGTTCAGAGGGATGGTCGTCGAAATGTTGCACAACAACCCTGTCTAGGATATCAGTGATGTACCGTTATAATCACTGTCTAGGATATCAGTGATGTACCGTTATAATCACTGTCTAGGATATAAGTGATGTACCGTTATAATCATAATTTTGTTTGATCGTCACAAGCTTAAGTTCAAGTCTACACTCATGTGAGAGGGCCGGACAGTGCTTACTCCAAGATACATCGTAGTGCACATGCTGTATTTCTACGGTGCCAAAACGAGCTCGGCCATAATTCATGAACAAGAGAAATCGACTGTCATCCGATCAGTGGACTCTTGACGTCAAACTCCAGTGACGTCGAGCTTGATAGCAGACTAGTCGAGCTGCTTTATGCTCTGGGGACAACAACGGACGTCCAGTAGGTCTTTGGTTGTATTTTAGGCGATTTCGGACCGTTCTGTTGGACAAAACGATGCGGAAACCTCCATTGCTAGCACGCCACTTGATATGGTCGGATGAAGTCTTGTGATTCTGAGAAAGTCTGTATCCTATCTGGACATTGTTAATCGTGGTCTGCATCAACGCTGACGGTTCTAAGCATCATAATGCGCCCGTAGTTTCAGCCAATCGGCTGATCGTCGACCAACATCTCTCGCAACAACAACGAAATCAATTGATTTTCCAAGTTATCGAGCTGCAAGAACAGTTTAAGCAAAGCATGCCCGTGATCTAAGCATGTTCATATATAAAATCAATGTATGATGCGCTCGAAGGGTGAAAATAACCATACAAACAAGCATAATAATAGCTTGCTTTACGGGGCTACAGAATCATAGGTGTTGCCATATTTTCATGTGTCTGGATGAAGACACCTTTTGCCAAAATATTACTGCACTTTCTGTTGAAAAGTAATTAGAATTGAAACAGCGCAAATTATAGTAAGATTGTGAAACATACGAAGAGGCAATAGATGCATTTAGTGGTGAGTGAGTGAGTTACATTTTACATCGCATCGGCAATATTACAGCCATATAGCGATAAAAGCAAGGTAATCATTTTAAAATATCTGCCGACAAAGGACGAGTAAAACCAACTAGACTACAGCAGATACATATATTCAAAACTAGTAATCAAATCTAAAATACTTTAACTATTGAGGGACAATACAAGATATAAACAGGCTATAGATCGCCAACAACTGTAGGTAGATCACCATACTAGGGTCCATGGGGACTTACATTAGATGCATGTTGTAAAATGTATTGAGATGATCAAAATATCAGTGACATTAACATTTTTGGCAGCTGACTGAATGAAAGTTGTAGAGCTAAAAATGTTCGAGGTAATGAGTAGAGGATAAATTCGCTCAAGTGCAATGACACGTCATATTCATCGCGTATCAAGTGCTCGAAGATTCATTGCCCCCAAACTAATTATTTGAATTACCCTACGTGCCACTACCCCTACAGCTTATAACAACATAGTTTACGGTCTCTTGCACTGTTAAGCCACTGCCTGTTACCTATTCCACACTATGGACTAATCCACTTAAGAGACATAACAACACACAACTAAAAGGTTGAGAGAATGATTTTTAATGAAAAGTGATCATCATTTGTCATCATCAAGATTTTAATAAGAATTACAATAATTCGTCATCATGATTCTTTGATGGACATTAACAATTAATTGTTAACATTCAATGTTAACATAGTCATTTACCATTGTCAAGTTGTTTCAGTCTATGAACATTCAGTGTTTCAATCTATCCCGAGCTTAAGCAGATAGCCGACGGCGTCAAGAACTGAAGAGGTGATTTCTGTCCAAGCTCAAGCTGCTCCTTGAGTCTACACAGGCGATTGTCAATCTCCCTGAAGACTCGCTTTCTGCTTCTTGTCGCAGCACCAAAGTGGAATTTCAGGGGTTCAGTCGGTTGTGAAAACCTTCTAGATTGTTGTTTATCCTCGGCCAACGCGTCCTGGGCCGTGTCTTGAGGAGTAGAGGTAGCCCAGCTGCTCTCCTGATCGACTTGGTGACTTCGGGGTTTTCTTTGTAGGCAACAGCCAGTCAAGATCCTGAGCCTTCCTCCAAATGGCGATGACAGAAATGGAAGAAACAACCCTTCACGGCTGAGCTGCAAGGCCTGAATACTCTCTTAGGTTGCCAAATGCCAGGATCTTGTCATCATCGCCGTCAACAAACCGGAGGAATGGTCGACCATCTGCTGTCTGCATCCAGGGATCTTGGAGGTCGACTTCTGATCTCGTCTGTGGTAAAACAGGAATCGTCTTCTGGCGGTGCCGGTACAGGTGCTCGAAGATTCATTGCCAAACTAATTATTAACTGTGGTAAAACAGAATCGTCTTCTGGCGGTGGCGGTACAGGGCGCTGCACATGGATGGAAAGGATGGCATCGTGCGTGTCTCATCATTGGTCGGGTTGGTGAAGCTCGTCGTTGTAGATGGTGCGCATCTGTATTGACTCCTCCGGCTCTCTTCCTCAGGTTGCTGACAAACCAGGACCTTCTGACTATCCTCTGGTGGGTGATTATGTTCTGTCGTATTCCTTACAACATTGCCAACAGTTGTGACTCTTCCTCTGCATGTTGACTGAACACACTTCCAGTGTACACACAAGACTGTCTCTCGACATTCTTAGTGTGAAGATAACCGTCAAATAGGACTTGGGGCTACCTCTCCGTGACATAACAAACTCAACATTACGAAGACCAGCCATGTTGATGCCATGTTAGTTTGTTGTCAACGGCTATATACTTATACCGAACTATTTCCAATTTACTTTCTCGTCTCTACCTTCTCATTTCCCTCCACTTCTCAATAATACTGTGGCTATCTTTATCATGGCACTAAAACAACTTAATTTCAACATTTTAACGCAGCCTACACATTATCAATTTGTAAAATTGTTCAACTCACTAGAGGTTTATCTTTCATCATGAAACTAAAACAACTTTTAGCTAATCCCAAATTTCCTTGACACAAAACACTAAAGAACAGTTTAATCCCTCCTTGATCTCATCTGTATACGCTATGCACTAATCTCTCTTTGGGTCAGTTCATTATGCCAGACAGGTAAATGCCGTGTGTTGCTTTAACTAATTGTAGGGGTACTGGGCTGTAAGGTAGTTGCATGTAAGGGTTATGGGATACAACCCTGATAGCAGTACAGTACCATTTCTCTATTGTGTTGTATAGTATTATAGCAGCTAGCATTTCTTTGAACAGAAGAGTGGTT